>NC_031768.1:99330402-99335162 GCF_001522545.3 Parus major
AAAAGAAAAGGTGTGTTTTCTTAAAGATATTCTCCATAGCACTGAATTTTGTGCAAAATAAAATTCAACTGAATAAGGATCCTAAAATTAATTTTGTGTGTTAACACTAAAAAGAGATTAAATTTATCTTATTAAGACATTTTGAGAATAGAGTGTTCAACAAAGCACAAAATAGTGGCTATATTAGTTAATAAAGAGAAAGTATTCACTTTAAGAGTATTAAACTAAAATATATTGTTTCTAACACAATGATCATGGGGTAATATAGTAAGAAACAATATTCCATATGAACCATTAAAATATTTTAAATAATACCTTCAGTAGCTTGTTTTATACAATTAATACATAAAAACAACAGAACCACGTTTGAATATAGGTACATGCTCTGAAGAGCACCTACTTTTCTGTTAATTACACGAAATTCCTTTCAGCATACAGCTCAGTCCAGCTTACATTCAGACAGCTGGTGGCGAGTGGCAAAGGTTTCAGCCAACTCATATGCAGTGTCAACCCATCACTGTACAGGAACAGGCACAATATTCTCAAAGCCTGTGCTCAGCAAAAATAAGAGATAAGCCAGTAAAAGACATTATTGGTACTATCTGTGTGGGGAAAAGTCAACAGAGTGCTTCAAATAATATGGGCAAAACTCAGTTTTGTGTGAAGTGTGTTTATTGACCAAATTCTGAGTCAGTTATTGAAAACTGGATAAGCCTCTTAAAAAAGACAGTTGGGTGCCTTTGTACCAGCTCTTCACAGTATCATCAGTTCTCTCACCTAAGCCCTCTTTGCTCTAAAGAAAAGCTCAGAGCACACAAAATAAAAAACCTTTTGAGGAAAGGGGGACTATTGCTGATATATAGCACATTCCCAGAGGCCTGGTTGGCAGAGTTTCAAAATGCACAATGCTGGTAACTTAGCTGAGTTGGAAAGCTAAGAGTTGTTCAGTGATGCTTAGAACTTCCTGGTCAAGTTTACCTCTATTATGCTGTGTTCTACTGGTTAGTCATCTCATATTTGCCTCCTGAAGCAGGCTTGAACCATTTCCTAATGAAATGAATGCTTTATCTACAGATTATTCCAGTTAGTTTTATATAACTATTGCAATAATAAACTACATACTCCAGCTAGTGGGTTAAAATATTACTTTAAAGACCATTAAAATCTAGGTGAAGTGCCTCACTAATTTTGATAGATTTAGAATCAAGCATGTGGTAATGTCTTCTCCAGACATATTAGAAACCAGTGTTTATAAATGGTCATAGGGTCACAGGATAATTTGGGTTGGATGAGACCTAGAGAAATATCCAGTCTAAACTCCTGCAGGATCAGCCTTGGGATTAGACCAGGTTGCTCAGGTCTTTTCAAGACCCTGTTTGTTCTTGAAAACCCTTAAGATTAGATATTGCACAACCTCACTGGGGAACCTGCTCCACTACTTGCCTGTCCTCTCAGGGAAAAAAGGTTTTCCTTCTCTCCAGCCTGAAACTCTCTTGTTTCAACTTACACAAATTTGGCAAGCAAGCACTCTGTCACCTTTTCCAGATAATGATCATAAACAAGACAGATGATAAATTAAGACCTTTTAATACTGCACTTTTTACTGGCTTCCAGAAGAATATGACTCACTGTCCATTAATTGTCCAAGCTGTTTACCCATCTAGCTTGTGTGCATCAAGCCTGTAAGGTCTTAACTTGATACAAGGATATACCAAGAAATAGTGTCACAAGTTTTGTAAAAATCACAGTAAATTATATTCATTGCACCCCCCCTCATCTAAAATCCAGTCATTATATCCCAGAACGCAATCGTCTTGGTCAGGAATGATTTCTCCTGGTTCAATCCTTGTTGAGTTTTGCCACTCAGTGCCTTCTATGTGGTGAGAAATATTCCCCAAGGAGATTTCCTCAGTGTTTTTCTCAGGGATGGATGAAAAGCTGACCAGGTTGCATTTCACTGGGTCATCATTTTGGACTTTTTGGAAAATACACAAGGCATGCCTTGTTCCAGCCCTTAGCTCTTTTCCTGTCCTCTCCAGTTTCTCTGACCTATCAAAGGTGATAAGAGTGGCAAGGCCATTGGCCTTTTGTCTGTAGTGCATTCTAGTCACTTCTGTGGACTGAGTCTGAGTTCCAAGGCCAGGTTGGATGGGGTTCTGAGCAGCCTGGTCTAGTGGAAGGTGTTCCTGCCCATGGCAGAGGGGTTGGAACTGGATGAGCTTTAAGGTCTCAGATCCTTGTATGATTCTATGAATTCTCAAAAGCAGTTCTTAACTTGATTCTTACCCACCCCAGGTTATTCTCCTCCTACTCCAATCTTCCTCCTAGGCAAGGAGCACCTGTTGATGAAGACTAAGGCAAAGGTAGCCTTATATATGTGTCTGCAGTTACAAAATCAGGCATCAATCCTAAATTCTTTATTTTTACTTATTTCTGCTTCTGCCTTTTTGCATTGGAGCTCTGACTTGTGTGTTTTGCCAAGCCTGATATAGCTCCTTATTTTACTGCCTATTGAGATAAGCTGCTATTGTAACTGGAGCATGCAGTCTTTAAAAAGCTGCCAGTTTTCCTGAGTATTTTTGCACTTCAGAGCTGCTTCCTGTGGGATCCCACCTACCAGTTTCCTGATGACAATTGCAATAACAATTATGATTGGCTAATATCAGAAAACTAAGTTGTGAAACAGATGCTTAGGTGTAGAGACAGATGGAACCCTGTTGTAGTATTCCTATTCTGCAGTTTCAGAAATATCTGGTGTTTTTCCCTGTATTATAAACTTAAAGCTTCAGATGCACTTTTATCTTTTACAGTATTATATTTCTTAGACAGTGCTTCTTCTAATAAAATTAATTCACATTCAGCCAGGCTTCAGTTGCTGAATGAGTAACATAAAGACATATTTTTTTTATCTGGTTGCTGATACCTGAACTCTTTCTGCTAAAACACACACCAACATACACCATATTGATACAGCTTGCCTTGTCTCGGTCATCTAGCTTGAGCTCTGGTTTGGCTCTCAGTGAATGTGCATGTTTTGCTGTATATGCATGTTTTAAATCTTGAACCATCAACCACCAACAGCTTTTCAAAGACTGCCTGCTAACAAATGGTCTGCATTGAAAGAGGAGTAGTCAGAAAACCCAGGGAGGTGATGCTTCACCTCTACTCTGCTCGTGTGAAACCTCCTCACCCCGCCTTGCAGTGCTGCATCCAGCTCTGTAACAACCAGCACCAATATTTTCCTTGCAATAACCATCCAGACCTAGTAATAACCTGACCCTGAGACTTTACACAGATGTTAACAGGTAAAACATAGCTGTAAAATCCTTGAATATCAGCAGAGGTGCTCCACTGTACAGGTTAGATGTTGATTTTACTCATATGAAGACCAGTGTCACCCTTTATTTGTATATAATTTGAAGACAAAGATCTCAATCCAGAGAAGAAATTGTTTTCTAGACCAATGGAAAGGGATGATACAGTTGGTTTGTTCAGTCCTTGTTGTGGAGTGTAAAATTCTACCTGTCCTAATTCAAGGCAAACTCTCATGTATTTCACTGAGGTAAAAAACATCACCACACCCAATTAAAAAAAAAAAAAAAAAAAGGATTTTAAAACTTTGGGGTTATATTTTCAAAACTGAAGTAATGCACAAATGAAGACCTCTGTTATCTCATACTGAACCTTTTCAAATGATGCCCTGTATATGTATTGCTGATACAAGTAGGAGGGACTGGGGAAATTTCTTTGTTCTGTCCTTTAAATTAGAATTTTGTGATATTCATAAAGAGGAAAGAATAATATATTTGTAAAATAAACATATTAAATCTCAATAACTGGAAATATTTTTGACTATTAATTCACATGTGCACACAAATACAGAGAAAATTAAATATGACCAGAAGACCACAACCCTTTTCTGCAGTGACTTCTAAGATTTTGCATCTGCATGGAATAAGTAATAATGCATTCTTGACTCTGGAATGAAAGTATCTTGATGAGCAGTTTCCCCAAAAAATGTTTCAATACCAATTTCAGGTCTAAAGCTAGGTACTTGAGGGACTTAAATATTCCTGTCAAAGCAGATGTACTAACCTTTAAACACCTTAGCATGGTGATGAACATGCTGAGATGGATATTCCACAACCATGATGAAACCTGAGAAGCCCACACAAAGTAAAATTGCTTCACTACCTGAAGGACTGTTTTTAGGAACAGCAATCAGATCTCTCAATATTCATCTTCTGTAATATAAATTATGCAGATCCCCTGTCTTAATTAATTTCCCCTCTGTTTCCATATCTGAATGTGAGTTATCCTTCTTTAGATACAATATTCCAGTTTCATTTCATTGCTGGTTCTGCTCACCTGCTTAATATTAAACATGTAATTAAAGAATATGCTAATAGGGACCTGTTTGCCTTTGGAAAGAAAATTAAAAATGTACAAACCCATAAACCTATCATTTCTATTTCCGTGCCAAAGGACGTTTCACCTTACTGAGCACTACTTTTGACACTCACAGAGGGAACTGGATTCTGACAGTGTAGACTGAGTAAATTCAGTTTCCTTTAAATTATTTCTATTTTTAGAATTTGTTCTATTTTTAGAATTCTGTGAACAAGAGACATACAGATAATATTGCAGGAAGGTTACCACCCATCCAACAAAGCTGACCAGACCTCTGTCTCTGCAGGACTTGTTTCTCTTGGTGCTCTTGATGTCACAGGAAAATCACAACATTGGTGATATTTTCAGAT
>NC_031768.1:99335342-99460295 GCF_001522545.3 Parus major
TTCTGCACCATCACTCATTTTTCTCTATCAACTCTTCTTATGGCAATCACACCACCACATATGTGATCTCACCACATTTCTCTAGGAATAAACTGGGATTTCAGACTGAAATGACAGTCACCATCTTTAGGTACAGGAAAATGGAGGTGGATGAGGAGGTCATCAAAAACTTCATCTCATACATTGAATTGGAAAATACGCCCATGATATTAACTCATGACATTACATTTATCTAGAATTCTGTAATGCATAATATCAGAGCAGAAAAAAAACACATATAAAAAAAGTAAATCAGGCTCCTCAGCGAAATAGGAAAAAAATTGCTCAGGCTGAATGAATTTGTGGGATTAGACTGTTTCAAAATGACCTCTAAATTTAACATTAATACAATAGTACTTTTGAAGATCAAGCTCTGAACTTGGCACAGAATCAATCATCACAGCTCCTTGGCTATCTCATATGTTAACTATGTCCAGATGACAGGCAAGATTTCCTGTCTTCCTATCTCCATAATTGATCACTGATACATCTTCTTCATGGCCTTTTAAAGCAAAAGAAATAAAATACTTCATGCAGCTTTCTTGAAGTTTGTGACAATTGAACATCAATATTATCTGCAACAGAGATGGCTTTGTATTCTTTTTCTGAAGAATAAAGTTATTCTCAGGGTTTTTTGAAGAACGGGAGTTTTCTGTGAGCACTTAAAGTGCATATTTTAAAAGATCAATAGTTATATTGACCATAGTTCAGTACAACACAATCCATCTCAAGACAGTTTTATTTTCACTTAAATTTCAACATGTACATTACCAAAATTTTGTTGCTGATCACTGTTTCCAGCATTTTGGCTTGGAGAATCCAAGCTCTAATGCTGGACTCAGAATGAAGAAAATTAGAGAGCTTTAGCATAAAAAACTTCAATAATTTTCAAGAATTTGAGAGTCTAAATCGGTTGTGTAGGTACAGATTGTTTGAAAAACCAGTGAGGACAAAGTCACTTATATTCTTGTGACCTTATAGAGTCCTTTGTGAATTCTTTTGTGAATAAGGAAAAATAATTGACCTGTAATGTTCAAAGCACCATTTCTATTAATGAGCAGTATTTTTACAAGTTGGTGAAACTTTAGGTTAGCCCTGGCCTCATGAATTTGCTAGTACATCTCCTTTCCCTATGTCCTTAGACAGGTATGTCCAGGGAAAGTTTCACTTGTACAAATGTGTCCAAAAGTGAGGCAGATGAATGACACTAGAAGAAAGAGATCCACTTATTTAAAGATATTTAAATGTAAGTAAAAAAACAGCATTTTGCCCAAATTGTGTTAAAATCCACAAATGTTATTTAAAGCTCCTAGGCTGTGAAGCTCCTCTTTTCTATTAACATCACAAAGCAACTTATTTTTGTGACTTAGGAGTTATTTAATGGCACTTAGTACAACACTGCTGAGTTCAGCATAGTTCCAAGTAAGAGAACTGGATTTAGCTCTTTGCAAGCAGCTTGATGCTACAAATAAAGGAGAAATCACTGAAAAGGAAAGCAGTTTAAAATTAACTGATCTACTACCTGTTTCTTATAAAAACACTGAGTTTTAAACATTTCCAAATGACAGACTCTGTGTAGCAGAGGGAGGATCATGGCCATATAAAGTTCAACTTTGTTTATTTATATTTATATCTAGACTTTGTAGATAAAATTGTTATATTGCTCTTATTTATTAATAAACTCACACATCTGTGGAGGAAGGCCAGTTCTCCAAAAGGCTTCTGCCTTGGAGATCTGTTCCTTAAGATAAAACAAAAGTACTCAGTAATGGCACCTAAGCTGTGGACCCCTTTCTGCTTTGGGACCCCATGTTATCTCTTTATAAACTATTGGTTATTTTAACCCAGAATTAAACCATTGGTCCTTTTCCCAATTCTCCCTTTCCCTATAAAACCCAGCTTTGCCCAGTTCAGGGGATGTGACCATCACTGTCCCCCTTCACAGAAGCCTGCTACTAAAGGACTCTGTGGAATGAATGCTACACGGCCTCCTGTCTCTTGTCCATGCTGGGGTAACCCATGAGCGGAGTTGAGCTGAGCTGATCACTCCAGAGCTGAAACCACATCTAAAAGAGCTGATCACTCCAGAGCTGAAATCACATCTAAAAGAGCTGATCACTCGAAGCCTGAGGCTGAGCTCATATGGGTTATCCCTGGCTGGAAACTGCCTGAGTCCCCTGGACAGCCGTTCCTCATGGCACCCCTGTCGGGAAGTCAGCAGGGATCAGACAGACCCATCTGATTCAAAACCAGTACAATAGCACACATTA
This sequence comes from Parus major, assembly GCF_001522545.3. Lineage (NCBI taxonomy): Eukaryota > Metazoa > Chordata > Aves > Passeriformes > Paridae > Parus > Parus major. The sequence continues at coordinate 99,337,652 of NC_031768.1, forward strand.
TAAAGCAGGGCAAGCTCAAGTGGGTAAACCATTAAAGATACAATTTATGTTTCTATCTATTTTCACAGGATTTTATAAGGGTAGGTCTTCAGGCTCCTGTCTGCAGTAAAGTCCAGCCAAATCCATAAAATGAAAACAACGTTAAACAACTTCCAAAAAGACAGAAATAGCCTTTTAAAGATTCACAGGAGTACTTTTTCTGTGTCTAATCCAAGCGGCCAGCAGGGTGAGATTGATGGGCACTGGCAGAGATGCATTTCATGAGGCGGCTGTCTGCTGGATGGCATTAGAATGGAGCTATCTGTCTTCATTGTGCTCCATTAACATGCCCCTCAGATCTATCAGGAAAATGTCTACAGTCCTGGCTTATAAATTATTACTTCTGACAGTTAAATATTTTAGACCATATTTAGGAATATTGCTCACTGATAGTTCTTCACTCACCTACATGTCTTTACAGTTTAATTTCCACATATGCTTTAAAAATCCAAAAGAGATGTTTTGGATTTTTTTTTCCTAATGTAAGGGGATTTCTTAGTCTGTGTGTGGTAAAAATGATTATCCAATTACTTGGCTTCAACAGTGCAATCTATAGAAATGTGTTCCATGTCAGAAGAAGATAGGTGTTCACTAACCAGGATATATCTGCTTTAAAATATTCAATTTGCCTGCAAGAATTCATTGAAAGGTGAACAATCAGTGTATGGAAATTATTATCATGATTACCTTCAGTGTCAAGCATAAACCAGATATCTGAGTCAGTCGGTTTGTTTCCATTTGTTCAGCTTTGTGAGGTCTTTAATTCTGTTTTTTATTTTGTTCCCATTGATTACATTCTATTAATCAAGTCTGAGAAATATGAGTATGAGAAGATCTTTACACAAAATAAAGATTTTAAAGAAACCACAGTATTTTACCTTGTTATCTTAGACCTGAGTACCAGATAGACTTTAATAAAATAAAATTTTATTCAATTTATGTTTAATTCTTTGTCTTCCCAGGCTGCATAGCCAGCAGCTTGCACTGGATTTTTGAAGAGAGTAAAAGAGGTAGAAGAAAGTGCTCAATGTTTAATAACAACCATTAAAATAATATTTTTTATTTGTTATCTGGGTGAAGCACATTTTAAACTGAAATATTTTAGTCTGCTTTAATAAATAAATAAATCCTTAGTTAAATATTTTTTTCTAGTAAAATCCCCCTGGGAAAAGCTTTCCTGTATGGAATAAAAATAATGTATCCAGTGGCAAAACAGTAGTTCCTTTCATGATTAAAGATGAACATTATCAATTTTTGGAAAGGCAGTGGAGAAATTAAATTTCTCAGAGGTTTTTCTGAAAGAGAACACTAACACTGTCACCACACTGCCCCTTCTGCGTGACAATGTCAGTGGTCCACATGGAATTTCAAGAGTAAAGGTGTTTCCTAAGAAGTTTCACTTACATCATTTAATTGTTCATTTTTTTTGTTTTGGTTTGGTTTTTTTTCCCTGCTATCTAGCCCACCTCATGAAGCATGAAAAATATTAGGAAATAAGTGTTAAAATATGGATGAGTTCCAAACCAGAGGGTTATCAAGACAACTGCACCCATCAGAGCCACAGGTGGCAGTAGCTAGGAGGAAGATATCTGAAAAAATAAAGATATGTATCTATCAAGATAGATAAGCTATATAAAGATATATATATAATAAGATAAATAAGATTTAAATAAAATTAATAGATAAATAAGATAATAAATAAGATAAATATTTTTGTTTAAAAAAATCAGAAGTATGCATGTTAAAAAATGATTTCTTGGGAATCCATAACCAAAGAACCGAGTTTCAATGCAGCTGAAGAAAAAAAAAAAGTAGAATAACCACAAAGCCTATTAGATAATATGAGCAGATTTCTGTGAGATATGCTTACAGGAGAAAACCTAGTCTAAGTTAACATGAAGATCTGAGTTTAAAATATCCATGACTATCTGGTTCTCCTCCAAGCTATAGACCACATCAATGACAGCTGAGGGAAAAGGGGGGAAAAGGGAACATGATGTGGTCCTTGAATCAGGAAATGTGCTGAAACCTTTCATTTACAGCACCAACACCTCTCACAAGTCACTTTTCTTTGGTCCTGCATATGAAGGATATAAATTGAAGAAACTCTCCTCACCTCATGTTTTAAGCGTTGAAGCCATGACCAACTACCTCTGGTTAGTCCCCACCTGGAGTCCACTGGTCAGGTCTGGAGTCCTCAGCACTTGAAGGACGTGGACCTGTTGGAGCCAGTCCAGAGGAGGCTACAAAAATGACCCAAGGTCTGCAGCACCTCTCCTATAAGGAGAGGCTGAGAGAGTTGGGATTGTTCAGACTGGAGAGGACTTCAGGGTGACCTTTCCAGCAGCCTTCCTGTGCAAACCTTTTGGAAGGGCCTGCTGCAACAGGACAAGGGGTGATGTTTTTAAACCTGAATGAGGTACATTCAGATGAGACAGAAGACTGATTTTTTCTTGCAATGAGCACAGTAAAATACCGTAGCAGATTGCTCAGTGATGTTGCAGATGCCCCATCTCTGGAAACATTCAAGGTAAGATTGGACAGGTTCTGAGCAGCCCTGCTCATTGCCTCAGGGTTTGACAAAATAACTTTTAAAAGACCATTCCAACCCAAACTATTCTAGGATTCTATGAATCCATGGAATTAATCAGCATACAGTTTAGATGGGTGCTGATACACTTAGCTCTAACTTTTTATTATATAACATCAGCTTTTAAAGACATTGTAAAACTGAAGTAAAAAACTATTTTTTCTCCTTACAGATATAGCAATTTACATTCAAATTTCCTTTATAAGAAAAAGGGATTTTTTGTTTCTGGAATAGCACCATTTGTAACGTTAAACATATAGCATTTAAAAAAGGTCTCACAGATGTAGGTGCCTTCATAATCCTCATTATGGAAACTCATCTAGCCCAATAGAGATGATGATGAAATGCATAACATAAGCTTGCCTAATTTGAGAATGTAGCTCATAAAAATAATTGGCAGATGACCTTATTAACTTTTCACAGAAAAACCTATTGCTTTTATTTTATTTTTTTTCAGGCTAAATTTAGAGATTATTTTAAAATAATACAGGATAAATCAGTTAATCTTAATCTTTCCAGACTACAAGAAGAATGCTATCTAAATTCTTTATCACTTCAGGTTTTACAACTTTCTTTCTTCTATCAATAGGGCTGTTGAAAAGGAGTTGAGTTGATCTGCATAAGAATTTAGCACTATCTTGGGATAGGCAGCACCCAGGTCATCCAACATCATGCTTTAGAAATCAGACAGTGCTAACACTGAAGATTGATTATGCATATCTGGCTGTGGGGCTGGGCCAAGCACTTGCAGGGAAATATCAACCTGCTCTCAGTCACACACTACAAAGCTGATGTGTTCTTACTGTGTGAAATTTAATGGTGATATATGAATCAAACCTTTGATTTTTTTTTTTTTGTTTTGTTTTTTTAAAATTATTTGGGTTTGGTTTTTTTTTGTTTTTATTTTGCTTTAAAGAGAGCCTTGAAAAATTGTCGTGAAAAATACTGGCATCCATTTAGCCTCTGGGGGACCTTGAGCGTGACGGCAGCTGGGGCTGGGCTGTGGGCAGGTGGATTGTCCTCCTGGACCACAGGGACACCATTTGTAACCACACCCCCCACCCCACCCATCAAATCTACTTAGGCACTTGATACAAAAGATCTAATTCGACTTAAAGCCAGGCTGGCAGAAGAACAGGATATTTAACTATGAGCAATGCTGATTGTGAATGGAGTGTTTGACATGAGAAAATCAGTGAGAAGTTCGGAGCCAAAAAAGGAGTGTATGTGTATGAACACTTTTAACTCTCCCTAAATAAGCAGCTAAATAAACATTTAGTGTATTGTGTCCTGTAAGGTCTACAAGTTTTTAATAAACTGAGGCAAACTTTATGTTATGTTTGCTTAAACAGATAAGCACATGAAGCACCCATTAGAAGGCACTTTGGTGCTTCAACAAGGCAGTGAAATTAATAAACTCCTAGAATATGTCCTAGTTTCAAGCTCCACATCAGAAAACTCTCAAGTGGTGGGAAATGCTGTTTCCTGTTTAGAAAGTATAGGAAGTTTGGGAAGGAATTTAATTCTTCCTGTGATGACACAAAGAACCTGCAAGCCAGGTTTAGAGGCATGTAATACCAAGGATTGTTCAAACAAAGAGAAAATAAAAACCAACTTCACCTCAGGTGGCTTACAATGTGGATTGCAGGGAATATACAGTGAGAGACTACACAACTACAGAGAAATTAAGGTAATAATTTAGCTACATGAAGATAACATCCAGCTTAGGGAAGATCAGTAACGAATAAGTACTGCTAGCCCATATCCTCTGAAGTAGTAGAGGAGATAGTCTTAAGGTTTGGGTTTTCATAATTTCTGTTCCTACACACTATGGTCATGAAAATCACCAACACCTAGGGTGTCAGAAAATACTCCCATGAGCAAATCCCAGAGTTATGTACTCTGAAATACCAGAGGCATACCACATTTGAGGATGTAGGTAAATCAAGACATTAAGCTGTCAAGAGAAGAGACTAATTGGAAAATCAAGAATAGATAATGATAGACTAATGTTTCAGTTTAGATGTTTAGAGTAGCAGGCAGCAGTCACAGGAGTTCTTTGCCATTACACAATGAGGAGATGCTGAAAAAATGAAAGCAGGGTAAATATTGCTAGAAAAAATGTTTTAACTGCAAATGCAGGTACAGTCACTACTAGCTGTTATAGGTACATCTATTTTTAGACTCCTATCCATATACTCGGGCAAGGCACGTAAGTGTTTAGCTATGAAATTTCTGAGATAGTCTGAATGATAACAAGACCCCACGAATCACTGCCAACCAAACTCTACTGCAATACAGAAATTTTGAATGCTTGTTTGCCTGCTCAGCCAGCCTCATTCTGCTCTTCTCATGCTTAAGAAAATCTGACCATATTTGATTGATTTCAAATTGGATTCATATTTTATTGAATGCAAATACAAGTGTTTCCCAACTGAGTATTTAAATGAAAACTTTCAGTTACTGATAGGATTCTTCTGCAGCATGAACAAATACAGAATAGTCTTTCACAGGCAGGATTCCTCTCTCTGCATATATTACTTTTCATGGAGCAAAAAAGAGCAAGTAAATACAAATTTGTGGCAACTTGTGCAGGACGATTGTGCATTAATGCTTTGAAAAGCTGATGTTGCAAGCTTGAACACTTATCTAAATTACAATCTAAAGGGAAAATGAAAAGGAAGAAAAAATTATTTTTAAATGAAGGGGGGAAAAAAGGGGATTTTTTTTTTCCATTTTAGATGGCTGTAAGTTTCTATTTTCTGCCTGAAAAGGAGAAAAGAATTATTATTATTATTTTCTAGTGGCAGCATGTGCTGCCATGTATTTTTCTTGACCTGGTATTTGCACACATCTGTACTGCATATAATACCTTTAGAAGCTTATTAAAATGCAAACATACACATGAATAGACTTTAGGATGTTAAATCTGCCAGGGAAAAGGTATGTTATTGCTGACTTCCCAAAATACAAATGCTGCCTGCAGTTTTGATATTAACTGAGGACTAGTTCTTGGAGGTTTGGAGGTTCACCTCATTCTAAACAAATATTTTTGAGATGTCATATCCCTAATGACCGTGTGCCTGTGTAATTAAGCATAAGGGAGCTGGAAGAGAGTGGTGTCATGAACTCTGATTGTACAAAGGTGGAATCAGGAGGAAAAGGAGTTGTTCCAGGTGTTAGAGATTCCCTTCTAGCCCCATGAAAGCATAAGCTGGAGCAGATAAAAAACCCCTTCTCATGGCCAATTATCTTCTTTTTTTAAGAAAATATGCTTCCCTGATAGTACTGTAAAGGATAAATAATCCCAGTAAATGACAAATCTTTGGGTGTGTGGAGGGAAAAAAAGATTCTGAAGATACTAACTGAGAATTTATTTTATTCTATTTATTTTTTTCACATAAAATCAAACAAGAAAGTGCCAAAAGCAGGTAGCAAGGCAATCTGTCTCCTTCAAAGAAAGAAAAAATAAAATTTCACATTTATAGTTCCAAAGAGGAATCAGGGAAATAAAGAATAATTTTTCACTTGGTTCCATTCATTCTAGAATACTTTCTGTCTTTTTATTACAGTTGTATTGCAGCTACATCCCTACCAAAGAATGGTACTATTTAGAATTAAATCTTACCTTTATGTCAGTCCTGGCTATATCAGAGTTGCCCACTTATATTTTTATGAAAACAAATTTTCCAAACTGGAAGAGCCATTTTCTGAAAAGAAAGATCTCGGCTGGTTCACATAAAAGCAGTTAAGGAAAACTTTAATCTTAGAGTTTTATGCCATAAAATATAGAAGATTGAAATATTTTGTTACATTCTCAGTAATAAACTTCAAAAACATAACAAATATCTAACCATAAGCAGATAGTTAAAATCCTATTTGCTATAAATGTATGTTTTTAGTAACAGGGTTTTTTTAAGTTTTATACTTTGCAGCTAGTCTAAGGAGAAGTGGATTAGTGGAAAGATTTTGTTGTTGTTGTTTTAAATAAAGAGTGTTCATATATGAAATAAAATCTAGGCAGGGGAAATAAAGTATGAAAAAGGGAATTGGTCCAAAAAATTTCATTTTCCCCAGCTGTGGAAATGACCTGCTAGAATATCTAGAAATCAATAGTTCTATTGATGGATAGTCAACATTTTAAAATAGAGTTCTTGTTTTATAACACTTCTAGTTTTATAGACTTGTGGTTTATAACACACATAAAAGGTACAAGCTTTGTTTAATTTGGAATTTCCATCAGTAATTGAAAGCTTTCATGCTTAATTCATATTTAAATAATGGCAATTAGTAACTGAATTTCCATGACATGATTTGAGGATAAAAACATTACAGAAAACCTTCAGTGTCAACTTAATTACTGCAGCATTAATTATGATTGCTATCTCGAAGACTACTCTCTCAGAAAACCTGGAGTGCTGAACTTCAAAGGTGAAAGTTCTAGTGTCCCAAAAAGATTGGTATCTGTCAGTTCTCAAGTCCACTATTTTCTATTTCATTTAAGGAATACACTTATATAATAAAAGTTGGACAGAAGTTTCTTGAAAGTAGTAACTATTTTAGAAGCAATGCTTTTGGAGTTGTCTGCTCTTTTAATTAAAGGGGTTGTTTGTTTTTTCTTGTTGTTGTTGTTTGCTTTTACTGACCTCCAAACTTCCTATGCTGCAAAACACATCATTTTCTTATCACAAAAAAACAGAACAGCACATAGTGGTGTGGGTGGTTCCCAGTGTTTTATGTTTGCACACAGTTCTCCAGAGATACAACTATGATGAAAACTAATTGAAAATTCCCTGGAGTTCCTTAGGCACCCCTGATAGCTTGAAATTCCATGCAGAAATTTATTTCTGTTAGTCCCCTTGGGAAAATACAGAAATAATGCAAACTCTTCTTCCCAGCAAGCAGACTACATTAAAGGCTAGTCAGCACTTACTGTGATCTCTTTTTCATGTCCATCTTCTTGAATATTCCACAGTAATTCCTTAAGTAATTGTTAAAAATGTGCAATGTGCTTGTAAGCATCATTATTTTAACATCCTTCTTATACGTATTCTAAATGAAAAGAAATGCTGCAAGCAAAAGAGAACAGTCATAAAATTGTGTACTTCATAGAATCACAGACTGGTTTGGGTTGGAAGAGGTCTCAAAGACCATTTGTTCCAACCCTGCTGCCATGGACCTTCCACTAAACCAGGCTGCTCAGAGCTCCATCCAACGTGGCCTTGAACATTTCCAGGGATGAGCCATCCACAGCTTCCCTGGAAAACCTGTGCCATGGCCTCAGCAGCCTCACAGGAAAGAATTTCCCCCCTGATCTCTAGCCTAACCCTATTGTCTGTCAGTTTGAAGCTGTTGCCCCTTGTCCTGTCACTCCAGGTCTTTGTAAATACTCTCTCTCTCCATCTCTCTTCTTCACTCCCTTCAGGCACTGGAAGGCCACAGTTAGGTCACCTGCTCTTTCCCAGGCTGAACAATCCCAGTTCTTTCAGCCTTTCCTCACAGCAGAGCTGCTCCAGCCCTCTGATCACCTTGGCCTTCTCTCGACTGGCTCCAGCAGGTCCCTGTCCTTCCTAGACACCACTGAAGGTGGGGTCTCATAAAACTATCAAATATACAAACTTCAGGAGTGGGAAAACATTTACAAGTCATGGATTTTTCTTTTCACAACCTGTTCCTGAGGACAGGAATGGATGGCACTGCATTAGATAAAGATAACAGAAGAATAGCCTGATGGTAGTTTATGTTGATGATATACTCCCTCCCTTCACTTTCTTCCTCTTTCTGCCTGAATGTTTGTTACAGGCAATTAAACAGGTGATGGATGAACCTTCAGCTCTTGGATTTTACTGCAAACTATACAAAGTTTGAAAACACTGCTATGTGATATGAATTATGAGCCCTTACTGACTAGTTTGCATTTCAATTGGCCTTGAAGAGTTTTACATGTGTGAGAAATAAACAACCCACAATAATGGTAGAATATGAAGAAAATAAAAATTCTTTATCAACAGGTGAAAAATAGTAGCAACACTTACCATGTTTTTTCTTTTGGAATAACCAGATGCTGTGATATGTTTGCTATATATCTCCCTGCAAGGAAGAATAGCACAACACATTTATATGCTTCTCACTTCAAAATTGTTGCTGCTGTGTTCAGGAACAGAGCTAGATCCCATAAGCTATAAAATTCTGCAGATGAGCTTGTCAGTCCAAATATTTCCATATTATGAGGTGCACAGCCATAAGAGCATGTGTGCAGTGCATATGTGCACTGCCTTGATCCACACCTGCATTAAGTACATCTCTTACCACCCTGCTTGAAATCACTGCACCACTTGCTGATGACAGGATAAAAAGTCCATGACTGTTTCCATGACTATTTGCAGCTCTTTATGTTACCACAAAAAAATACAGAAAAAAAACCCAAAAAAACATATACAAGAGAGAAGCTGAGTTTTATTTGTTCCTTTTTAATTTCATGCTTTGGGGAAGTAAAACAAACTAAAATAAAAGCACCATAAAATTTGATGGGCAGTCGATTTTCTTGCCTAAACTAAGAAGATTAAAACTCTGTCTTCAGATTTCTCAGGGAGCACTTTTACAAACCCTTAGCTTGTAATCCAGCTCCTATGAAGAAACCCTGCTGATTTCCTGGATAAGTAATGCTTCTATAAAGGATTTAAAATTTCAGGGATAGTTTTTCACTAAAAGACACAGGTCCCAAGATCCTCTGTTCTGTGTCTGGGATTTGTGAACTCACAGTATAACTGACTTGTTATTTGAATTTTAATTGTTTGGGTTTTTAATCGAATTAACTTAAATTAATGCCAATCCTAATATATTGAAGTTGTTCTTATTTTACTGTATTTTTAAAGGTACTTAACAATAAGTAGAAATTAAAAAAAAATCATTCAAAAGCATTAGAAAAATCAAAGCATTTTATTGCTCTTTACCACTCATGAGTTATGCACATGGCTTGCAATTAAATTCATTCAGGAAGACAAATATTTCTTTACTGCTAAGTTCTTTCTAACAACTGTGTTATGTGAATATTTTTGTAATACTTATCTGTTTTCTCTAGTAAAGCAGAGCAAGGGGATATAATGTAATGCTTTAATATACTTTAGAATGTAAACTGATATCCTTTAAAGCATAATTCTTGATATTTTTTATATTCATTTATTTTTAAATGCCTTGCAAAAACATAATGCTACTAGGATCTATAATAGAGCACAGAATAATTTTAGTAGTTATTTTATGCAAATATATCCAAAGAGTAATTCTTCCAAGCATTCTAGTTGCTTTAGAGATTCTGTTATGAACTCATTATTTTCTGCAATGAATGAAATAATTAATTAGCAGTGTAAATGAGTCTCCTAAGAATTCTGAAAGCTAAACACAATCAAAATATGTACTGAAATCTTAATATTATTGGAATTAAGCATTTTTAGAAGAAAATGTATTAAAATATTGTACAGAAAAAAGATATCTTCATTGTGAAGATATATATCTTAAAAAAAAACAAAACAAGTTTTTCTTTTGTTATTAAAAAGAAACACAGGGCCACATGGGAGGCAGAGAGGCTTCTCTGATTACCCTCAGTGGAATCATGGTTTCAGTTTCCAAGACTCCCATATAACATTATAAGGAAATTCTGCCTCACAGTCAAAGGGGAACTCATTACTCAGTGTGAAGTGTGATCCTAGCATGGCCTCTTTTCTGTGCAGATGTATTAATCATGTTCATCTTTACTGTAGTAAGATGCTAAACACTGTCATTTAGCACTGCAGAGGTATAAAATTAAACCCCTCTATACACTTCTATGGAAAGTCTACTTTTCATAACAGCAGAAGGCTGGGCCCACTCACTACCTTTGATGAGAAAACTTTTTCCCCTGATGCTAATAATTTCATTTTTATGGATATAGTCCTTTGTGTAATCAAATATAGAGCTTGATCTTTTGTTTATTGCAGGATTGAAGCCAAAGAAAATAGCTGTCTATTATTAGATTTCATTCTGGCATAATTAAATTGGTTAAGGATACAATTTTCTACAGAAACTGTTCATTTTCCAATAAAACCAGTAATATGAAATTATGTGTAGAATTTATCACATAGCAGTGCCTAAAGAAACATCTCTGTTGGCTTAAATGTATAACAGAACAGCTGTGCCAATTTGAAGGAATGGTAGTGTGTTAACTATATCCACATAATTATATTAGTATTATTTTTGTATGATAATAAACCTTAAAAGAGCTAACGGTTTGGCAGAGGGAAAGATTTATCAAGATTCAGAAAAATGAGCTAATAAAGTGTGCCTGAAATGCACAAAGAGAAAAATTAGCAGATCAATTACAATACTAGTAAGAATACTAGTGATGACAGAAAGCTCGAAGAGCATTTTTAGAAAGGTAAAAAACAAATAAAAATTATAACAACCCAGATGAAACAGACATTGAAACCTGAGCTTTCATTTTCCTTGAAAGGATTTGTGACTCAGGTCTATGAACAAAGTTATTGCCATGAGTAAGGCTTGCAGAGAAGTTAGAGGAACAGAACCAAAATCTACATTTGGAAGAATATCATTTCTTTGTGAGATTAATAGTATTCAAAATGAGTTTAAAAGGAAGTCATCGACTTTTTCATTGTAATGTAGTAGATGTCAGATCATGTACCTCTGTTAGTCCTTTACATGACAGATCAATTTTGTCATAAGCTATGCTTTCTTTCCAGTAAAACTGAATAAGAATTACATGAAAAATCTTCTGTCTATCTATATATATATGTTTGTGTGTGTGTGTATAATGGTGACATATGTGGCATATGTTCAGCTGTATCTCCAACAATGCTGACTTATCAGGCTATTTTTGAAATGTGATGTAAAATAACCTTAAAGGAACTATATCTTATTAGAAAAAAAGACTGCTGCAGGAAAAAAAAAATCAATAAAGTCAAGCAAATAAGTCAGTATTAACCTTGTTGAAGCAATATGATAGATCTATAAGCAAATTGAAAGCATAGCAGGTTTTGGAGTTTTTTTCCTGCCAGTTAGGAAATGCATAGAAGTATGTGAAGACAGGCATGTCCATGTGTGTGTACATGCAAGAAGATACACTAAAGGAGTCTTCCAGCTCTGTGCCTCATCCAGCCCTGGGCTCCCAGCACAGCAAGGACAGGGAGCTGCTGGATTCAGGCCAGAGGACACACCAAGGTGATCAGAGGGATGGAACAGCTCTGCTGTGAGGAAAGGCTGAGAGAACTTTGATTTTCAGCCTGGAAAAGAGAAGGCTTTGGGGTGATCTGATTGTGGCTTTCCAGTGCCTGATGGGAGCCTACAGGAAAGATGGTGAAAGACTATTTGCAAGGGCCTGGAGTAACAGGAAAGAATCAGAGCAGGTTTAGATTAGATATTTAGGAAGAAATTCTTTACTGTGAGGGTGGAAAACACTGGAACACTTTGCCCAGATAAGTTGTGGCTGCCCCATCCCTGGCAGAGTTCAAACGCCAGGTTGGATGGAACTCTGAGCAACCTGGTAGAAGAAAGTATCCCTGACCCCAGCAGAAGGGTTGGAATTGCATCTACAAGCCCCTTCCCACCCAGGGCTTTGATTCTATGATCTATTTTCTTTAGAAGAAGAATGAATAATTTCTTGCATTCAGGTTGGCTTGGTGTATTAAAATTAATCGCATTCCCCCTCTTATAAAGCACAACAGAGAGTGTTTTGGAGCATCATGCTAGGAATGCAGCAGATGGATTAAGCAAAACTCACTCAAAATGCTCTTTATGGATATATCTGGTGTGACATCATCCAAGAAGGCATATTTTATTAAAAAGATGTTCATAAGGGGAAACAGATGAGGGGCAAGGTCCTGATCAACAGTGTGTGTGTTACATTTAACAGATAAAGCTTCATATCTTACTAAATCTGAATTACTTTTATTAGCATAACATAAATCAGTATCATCATTCCAGCAGAACAATAAAAAAGTCTTTAGGAAATTTTTTACAAAAAGAAGATGCAGAAAACATTCATAAGACAAAAATTGCACTAAAAATCTTGTAAGCAAAAATATAACAAATTCTATATCTTGTCTGGAATTGGTTTTAAGTGTGATTAATGTTTTAACAGGAAAATCAAACTATAAAAGAGTTATTATTGCTGGTCTAGGTACAAGGATGCTAACATTGGATGCCCAAAGTCCAAATCTTCTCATCATCTCTATGAGGCTGAAAAGCTTCATTACACCCTTGAAATCCCCACAACACTCTTAATACTGTTATTAATTAACTTTGTAGTTTCTTTTGGGTGTTATGTTCATTCTTCTGATGTTACTCCAGATCCTAAGGCTGACATAGCAAGTTTTCTCCAATTCACTGGAAAGGACTTGGAAGGAGTTTACAGTGGGTCATCAAGCATCTCAGTATTTTGCTAAAAGTATGATACTAATGGTCCAAGGTTGACACAGCTCTATCCTTGCATGACTCCTTATGTACATCAGAATTTGCTTAGACCTGTATTTTTCTTAAATTTATAGTTTAGACTTTTTTTATTGGTTTCTAAATTTATGGTTTGCATGGTTTTTTTCTCCATTCTTTCTAATCCCTAAAGCTGTTTTCACCTGATCCACAGGATTAGACTCTTTTCACAACCAGCAACCATGTTGGGTTTTTTTCAGTCTGAGACTTCTGTTAACATATTTTATCTATAATTTTTATATCACAGAATCATGAAAGTATCTGATGAACCTCAACCGTGTTCAACCATTTTATACACAGTCCCTATAAACCTTTATTGTCATGATTTCAATATATTTGGATTGAGCAGCATTGACTCTAGCAGTTCAGAACAAAGACATCTTGTTCTGCATAGAAAAAGCATCATAACAATTGTGCCTCTACTGCATTACACTATTTGAAATTGCTATGCCTAAAGTAAAAAAAAAAAAAAGTAATTTTCATTAAATGAAAGCTGATAAAACTTATGCATAAATATTAGCAAGGGCAGATTATCTCAAAGTTTCAACTACACTGTTATTATTTATAATAATTAACAAGAACAAAAAACTCCCAAGCTCCCACAGAAAACAGAAGAAAAATTCAATTTATTCAGAAATTGAACCCAAATGAAATAAATACTGGCTTGGCTGCCTCAAGATGTTGGTTTTACTGGAGTTACCAAGAAAGAGACACAATTACTTGTTCTTCTATTTCCAGTGTACAATTTATCTCTGTGACCCTGGAGAATTTCATTATTGGTATTCAGCTATAACACAAACTATCTGACAGAGAATATTTTGTAGAAATCAATAATGCTGAATGTATTAAAGATGCATTGAGATTGTTTTATGAGTAAACTGGACAGTTTCAAAGTACTCTAAAAATCCAGTAAAGCTCTCATTTTGCAAGTGAAAACACACGTTTCATATATTTTTATGACAATACTTCATGAGGGGCTCAGAAGAAAAGAATATTAATTTTCTTTCTTTATAGATTCTTTTTTAAAAAATAAATTCCTCTCCAAAAACTGTACACTTTTTTTTTTTACATAATAGCTTAGAGTGTTGTCACTTTGATACTGTTAAAAGCAACATTAGGTTTTAGTCCAACAAATGAATGTACACTGTGGCTCTGACCCAGTACAAATAGTATTTACATACAAAATTCATATACAAATATATGAATTTGTATATGTTGCATATACACTCAATGCTTTGATGGCCAAAGAAAAGAAAAAAAAAAAAAAAATAGACTCAGAAGAACTTCTAGCACTCTCAGCTTGAAAAATTCTACCAGAGCTCCAACCAGGCTGAAAAGTTCACAGCAATAAGCACGATTTTTGGATTGGTTTTATTTTTGTAACAGTTCTTTTAAGGTAAATTTCACATTTCCTTCCTTCTTGATGATGTCATTGCTGTTGAATTTTTATCTCTTTTTATACCATTATAATTATTGGTTTAAGTTGTACTGCTAAACAGAGACACCAGAATTGCTTTCCTTTGTGTGCCTGCAGATTTGTCCTTTCCATCTTCAAAGGTAGCACTGAAGTGTGTCTCCTGTCAGAGCTGGCATTAAAATATCATTTTACAAATCAGTGGCTATGAAGGAGCACTCAATATTTTGTCATAGTAATTTGGATCTCCTTTCTTAAAGTTTCATACTTTAAACTAAGGTTTTAAAAGGCATGTGGTTGTTTCCTGGTTGCCAGTCAAGAAGGCTGCCCTAGAAGTATTGACAGCTGTGTTTGTGATTGCAGCTGGGAATAGTCCCACACATTGCTTGTTTTCAGGTTTCTGCAAAAAGGTTCAAAATTATCTGATAGAAGGAGATTAGAAATGCATTTTCATTTCACTCTGTGTCTTCCATAAAACTTTATACTCAGTTGATTATCCCAGAACTTAACAGTTATCTTGATGCATTTTTTAGAAGTATAAATCTTTTCAACTATGTCTTCAGTTAAGTTACCATTCCTAAATCCAGCATACTTTTTTTAATTTCTATAAAATTTTGGAAACAAAGCACTGAACCACAGTATCTCCTGTTACACTTAAGAAAAACCTTTAAGAAAAGAAAAGCTTAATAAACTCTTTTAGATGTTCAGTTTTTGATTGGGCCACATACAAAGGTAGGTCTTAATTTCACTACTGCAAGTGAGTACAGTGAATGAGGCATTAATTTCTTTATCAGGTTGGACAATCACTCTGGAACAGCAGAAGCCTGTCTTTAGATATTGGGTGATATGTAATGTCCTGGTACCTGGCAACTATTATAGTTATTCCTTCAGATGACTTTTGGATAAATATCTCAGGACTTTGAATTCTGTTTGCAGTAGTACACTTGAATACTTGTAAAAGCTTGATTTAATTTGTACTTAACTGGTATACTTATTAAAAATTACACAGAAAGTAATGACTGTGGGCACATGTCTCTCTAAAATTTTGTCCTTTTAAAAATATTTTCTTTCCATATCACTAAATAATGTGGTCCTGGTAAATAACGTCAGCAAGCATTTCACATTTGCATAAGTAAAAACTTCAAATATTAACAAGGTGACCAAACTCATAGGAGAGATACCATGAATTTCCACTGTCCAGATGAATTACTTTAAAGACTTTGATGTGATAATATCACTTCCTCTCCCTTTCACTACAAGTTTTCACCTTGTCATCCAAGATACTGTGCTTAGGAGGGTATCTGCAGAGTATCTGCAGAGGATATTTTGTTGTATCTACAGTGGATTGCTACACTAAAAAATGTACCTCTCCCCTTTGACCAAAAAAGATGATTTGACTAGTTGTAAATTAACCTTTGTTTAAGTTTTTGACCACAAGTCTAGCTCTTAAACAGAAAATAAAACTAGATAATGTCATTTTTTCTTCTTGTTTACATTAAAAATAGATTGTTTTTCAATCACATTTCCTTCTCATTTCATCATGGAGTGTTTTTCTGAAGTTAGTATTATTATTTCTGAAAGAAATTAGAAGACAGAAATGTTTTTCTCTGTAAGTTCTTACAAGTCTTGTTATAAGACCTGAATAATAAGAAGTTGTTCTATTCTCATCACATATTTCCTCCTAATTCTGACAAAATATAGGAGGAAGAAATCACACAAGGCACAGAAAACTTTAAATATTCTCTTTATAGAGATTAGGAATACTATAGAGAATTCTCTTTACAGAGAATTAAGAATACTTCCTTTTTTATAGAAAGAAGTTTAACAATATTGGGATAGATGAAAAATTATGAAGCCAAGTTAATATGACAATTTTTATAGATTTCAAACTATTGGAATAAACTTAGAAGTCTATCAAGAAAGAAATGGTTTTGCAAGTAACTAGACATCTTAATTGATTTCCAATGTTACTTTATTGCCTGTGTTTGACGAAACATTAAGTGCTTTGCACTTGTTTGTAGGTCGATTTCCTCATCTGAGAACAAAAGAAATAAAAACCCCACACTTTAAAACCAAATAGACAGAGAGCAATTTGCACAGCATTTGAGTCCCTGAATCAATTTATTGCTACAGTTATTTTATTACCTCTTAATTTATAATAGCTATCAATATTTTTATATGGCTTTTTATGAAAACAAATAATTTACAGTTAAGGAAAAGCTCTCCTGGATTTATTTTGAATTCCTTGGATATAGGGTTAGTTTGCAATTGACTTCAGATGGTATAATGAAGTCAGACAAAAAACAGAGTTTGTTGGAGTGAGAGGACATGAGGACACAACAAACCCAACAAAACCACAGCCAGAACCCTAAACTCTTAGATACAGGAACTATTTTCATCTGCAAGTGATTCTTTGTGCTCTCTGTAGAAATTAATTGGCGTGGGACAGAGGTGCAGGCTATTGCATTTGAAATCTTTAAATACTTGTGTGCTTCCTGTTTGAGCTGACCCAGGTCTTCAGGTCACTTCTGATTTCAGCAGCTGCAGTCAATGTGACATGAGATGAAGTGGTTTTCCCTTCTGACATGAGATGAAGTGGTTTTCCCTTCTGACAAGAAAGATGTTCTAATGAAACGTTGTTGGGGGTTATGTTGGTTCGGGGGGGAAGGTTTGGGGGATTTTTGGTTCTTTTTCTTTATTTTGGTTTTTTGTTTGCTTGCTTTGTTTGGTGTTTCTTTCCCCCCTTCTTTTTTCCCTGTTTCGAGAGATATCTGGATATTTAAACACTTCCAGAACTAAAACATAATTATCATTGTGCCTTGATTTAAGGTAATAAGTTTTCCTGCTGAAAGGAGGAAATGTAATGACTCCTGCTGAAAGGAGATAATCACTGTTCTCTGAACATAAAAAAAAATCTGTGATTTATTATACTTTACATTATGAATTATATTATATAGGCTTTATACTTTGGTCTATAGTTTTAAGGCTGCATTCCATAGACAAAGAAAGGGACTGGTTTCCCAATGGGGATAATGAGAACATTTGGTGTTGGAAAAAGGAGTATGAAAATAGGAATGAGCTGCCTTTGAGGAAAAAGAGTGATTATTTTTGTTTTTTTTTTCTTTTTTTGCAGTGGGCAATAAACCTTGAAATGTGTGTATTTGGGGGATTGGCATATATTTAGACACATGGTAGTGAGTATATTTTGGCTTTGTGTAATTAGGACACCTTGAAATGATACTTGTTCGAATGTACAATTTTAACCAGAAAGGTTTTGATGTGCTATAAATATGTTACTACTTTGGATGTTATTCTGCATGTTACTCATTTTGTTCTGGCAGAACTTGAAGAATGTGGATACATAAAGTGCTAAAAATTCCTCATAATGTTTCATTCACTGATTAACGCCCCCATAATTAATATTTTGATTGTCTTAAAGATAAAAAGCAATTAATGTTGAATCTTATAAATTATTTAAATATTGCTTACTCTCTCTTTAATTGCAGTTTCATTTGATTTATTGTGTTTTGAAGCTCCTTTTAATCATGTTACATATTGTTATAGAGGGAGAATTCACAATGATTACAAAGTTTCATGCCTATAGTAATTTCAGTTTCCTTGCTTTCATATGTGTGTTACTTTCTATCAAGGATGATATAAGAACTCCTATAAGAACCCTTAAAATTTTTCACTTCAAAATACCTGACCAAGATCTTTTGGTCTTTCTGCATATTACTTTATTGAAGCCATAAGTTTACTGCAAGAAAAATACACAATTACTGTGCTCCTAAAAAAAATCCAAAACAATCCTTGTTCAATATTTTTTTCATCTGGAGACCAACTTCATATATCATTATGTAAGAAAATATTATATTTTTCAAAGTGATTGAGAATACATTTTATATTTAATTTTTAATAATAAAAATATGAGGATAGTTCAATTTCTGCATTTGAATCTTCTAAGCATGTGAATTTGTTGGTGAAGTGTACAGATGATAGACTTGTCAAAAGCTGAAATTTGTGAGCATTAATATGTATATAATATCTTTTATAGATCAAAAAAAGTACATATTACTGTCTATCCAAGCAGAAAATTACAGGGTGGGTTTTTGGCAATTTTTGTTATCATTTTATAAATATTACTGATAGTGTCCAGACATTTCAAATACTGAATAGAATTTAGAAAGCAAAACTTTATAATCATATACCAAGACAATATTTTTCTTTCATCCCACTCCTAACCACTACTCTAAGCATATGTCTGATACAGTTTTTGACAGTAATGATGTTAAGTGAAACCTTCACCTCCAAAACCAGAAAAGGCTTGAAATTCTTGAAATACATCAAGAAAAGGTGAAGGGGGAGGGTGTGTGTAGTACATATAAACCAAAATATGTCAAGTTAAAACATTGAAAGATAAAAAATGGTTATTCATACTTTGTTAGCATATCATGTCTTTTCTTATGTAAAATTCATAGGTCTCAAACTGAAAGACAGTAGGTTTAGATTAGATATTAGGAATAAATTCTTCCCTGTGAGGGTGCTGAGGAACTGGCACAGGTTTCCAGGGAAGTGGAAGGTGTCCCTGCCCATGGCAGGGGTTGGAATGAGATGATGTTTAAGGTCCCTTCAAACCCAAACCATTCTATGATTCCATGATCTTTGAGTATTTTTAATTTAAATTCAATTAATGTTTCTATATGTCACTAGTTCTACAATTTCACTTAATAAGGAAATATTTTTTTTAAAATAATTTCCTAGACATTGCTTTCTATTTTTGGTATAGACTATTTTTTAAAGTCTTATAACTGTATCTTCATAAAATTCAATGTCTTAGAGGTCAGGATTTATGCCTTTACCTCACTGAAGTACGGGAAATTCTGCACCAATGAATCTTATCCAGAAAGTTAAAATCACCTTCCTTTTTTTACCACAGAAGTAAGTGACCTGTTTTTGAATCTGTATCAAAAAATAGCTTAACATTATGTAAATCTGATTAAAAGATAAATAATTTTTAAAAACTCCATTTGACCACAGGTTTAATTTGGCTATTAAGTTTATCATCCCTAACCTCAGCAAGTGTTGATTTGAAGACATAGCCACTGGCTTTTCTTCTTTGTCTACTTTAAAAAAATTATATATTTAGTCTTCCAGTGTTTCTTTTGATAGTTGTCAGAGTGCCTCATATACCACATAGCACATTTTTTTCCTGTGACATAATTCTTTCTGATCAAAAATTCTCTTTTTAATTGACATACCATTAGCTCTTTTTAAGAAATTTTTTATTTATTATTTTTACTTTATTTCTCTATGACTAATAAAGTAACATAGTTACAGAGTTTAAGCAGCTCCAGATTTGACAGTACACATTCAATCCTCCTGAAAATTTGGTGGTACCTTCTCAGATAAAGTGCTTGAGTATAAATTCTTTTTTATCTGCTTAAGTTTTTGTATTTTTCACTGGAGACTATACAACTTACAGAATAGTAATGCTTCCACCAGTAAAAATAAAAGAGAACTTGCACATGGTGATGGTCTTTTTGAATAAATAGAAAATATTAGCAGACAAACAGCAAAACAACAGTATTGGACTCTGCCTTTTCTCAGTGAACAGATGAATGCTGTGTCCTAAACAGATTTCTGTTTATGAGCATTAATTTTTCATCGAATCATTGGATCACAGTATGGTTTGAGTCAAAAGAGACATTGAAGAGCATCTGCAAGCCCCCTGTACCCCCACAAGGGACACCTTCCACTAAGCCAGGTTGCTCAAAGCCCCATCCATCCTGGCCTTGAACACTTCCAGGGACAAGGCACCTTTGCTCTTGGGTGGTATCTTCTATTTCTATTTCTATTTCTACCATGAACAATTTCACTCTTTGAGCAATATTATTTTGGTATGATACAGTCCAGAACACAATATCCAAATGCTTCTTTATACAGCCTGGGAAAGCACCTCCAGCTTCTGCATCACCTGTACCAGAAAACATACCAGGAAATTCTTACAGAGGCTCAGTCAGTTGTAATTCATGATACAGAAGTATTTGGGCTTTAAGTCTTATGCAACATTTTAGATTAGGTAGAAACTTTATGAAAATTTAAGCATGTGTCATCTCTCCTCCTTCTCAGAGATCTCCTTCAAGCTAATGCAAACTGTAAAAATGGACTGTTGAGCCTCCTGGACAAGCCATTGAAAGAAAATAGTGCTTATACTTTATCATCAGTGCTCAGGAATTATAACAGTAATAGGTGTTTTTTGAGAAAGATTTGTAGCTCTTCTTCCAAGTGAGCTGACAAGCCTGTTCTGGTGATAAAAGCAAGTTTAGGAAAAGTAAATATGGATCTCACCTGCCATGGCTTACTTTCCAAAGGGGGAAGTTGCTGGCAATGTAATGCTGGCTGCACAACTTTGCAGTTACTTTGGGAATATCTGTAAAATGCACTGTGTGTAAAATTATCACTTCTTGAAAAACTAGCGTGGAAGCCTTTGCTGGCATATTTGGGTCACATCATGTATTTCTTCAGTATTTGATATTTGCAACACTTTACTTCCTTTTGTCAGTTATTGTGATGCTTCTTGTACCTTGTATCTGGATTACTATTTAGAGTTCCTCAAAATTTCTGCACTGTTGAGACAGCAATCCTTGTCAGACTGAAATAAATCTGAAACAATTGCTTGTTATTTTTCTTTTGTAGAAGGTAATCACAGGGTCTCCTGAAGAAGTTTTTAAGCATGAGATACAAGTTTTTAAATTAGAATCCTCTGCAGTTTATTTTTGACCACAGTAAAAAAACAGTCTTCATTTTTTCTTCTCCCACTTCTCCACTGTTTTCGTTTTGTTTCTTTTTTTTATCTATATTATTCCATCTGCTTGGATAGGGAATTTACTATGTTTGCAACCTTTTACTAAGAGGTTTTTGGGGGTTTTGCTACTGGTTTTACTTTCAATTCTATTTAAAATAATTTCTATTTTAATTCTATTAAATATATTTAATTCTATTTAATTTCAATTCTATTTACTTTTAATTCTATTATTTTTACACATTGTATTACATCGGGCTGCCTTTCTTGTCAAACCTGAAATAATGGTCAAGGCTACCAAGGCACAACAAATGACAGAAATTGTTTCTGTTTCATAGAAGTGCACCTAAAAGCAGAACTTGAGCCACATCTTTTATGCATGAAATTAAATGTTTTGTTTAAATTTACTGCTTTAATAATTCTGAGAATTATCATACTAAAATTATTCTCTGTACTTGTGTATTCCCTCAGTGTCAAGAAGCCAGATAAGAAGGGACAGAAGTCCAGTTGTGTTTGACCTTTTTGTAAAATTACAGTTCCTGGTTTTCTTGCACTAAAGACCTAAGAGTAGAAAACTATGGGACAAAAAAAAATCCTTTAAAAATGATGATTTCTAAAAACATACATCAGGGTGGGTTTGATGAATTTTCAAAGATTTTTCAAACTTTTGAAATTTTGTCAGGATTTTTTATTAAATGTTCTTTTATAAATGTAACTATTTTTCATGTTCTTGTTTGAACTTCAGGGTTTGGAACAGCTGTGGTTTTTTGGTTTGTTTTTCCCACAAAAAATACATTTCTCACATAAATTTGAGGTTTACTCAATAGCATAAATTAAAGAAAAAATTCATATATTTTTTCATTTTAAAAATACGTTTTTATTCAGAATTTTATCAGACTCCAGAGGAAAAAGAATACTCAAATTTAATTTTTTTTGATTTTGACTTCAAAATAATATTTTGATTTGTTTTTCTGGTTTCAGAACATAAACTGGACCCTTAGTTCTTCAATTTCTTTCTGATTCCTGGCAAAACACAGCTTTGTCTTGAGGTGAAGAGTGTGTGTATCTCCACTCTTTCTGTGTGCTTTTTTTTTACATTCCAATTTAGATATTCTTATTTGATTCAGAAATATGTTTTTGTGAATGTGTGCTTTTTGCTTCACCAGTGTTCAAAGCCAGGTTGGATGGGGCTCTGAACTGCCTGGTCTAGTAGAAAGTGTCTTTGCTCATGGCAGAAGATTGGAACAAACTGATCTGTAAAGTACCTTCTATCCCAGACCATTTTATTATTCTACTATTTCAGCTAAATGCACTAATCTTTCCTTTGAGAAATAATTTTAATCCTACTTTTAGCATTTATAGTATTTTAGGTAAATAATCATACATTTGAAAGAGAATTTTATGTAGTAGATGTCCACTGATCCTGAATATTTAATATTGTAGTTAAAGACATAATACTGCTTTTATCTCCTCTTCAATATTTCTTATGCTTTTGTGTCTCTATTTTTCTGCAGATAATTCTTGATTTAACTTAGTAACAAAATAAATCCCTTTGTCTAAAGCTTGAATATATCCAGTACTTTATTATAGATGGTCTGTCTCTTGTCTTAATTAGTTAATTGGTGAGTGATCTCTCCCTGTCTTTATCTTGACCCATGTGTTTTTGGATCCATGTTTTTCTGCCCTGCACAGCTGATGTGAGGATTGATAGAGTGAATTTTGAGGGCATCCAGCCAGGGTCAACCCACCAGAGTCAGTGAACAGTCTTTAAATAATGTGGTGGAAAATATCTTGGGCAAGAAATGCTTATCTACCAGAGAACCACCTAAGTTTGTAGCAATACCGTGCTCCATGTAAAATATGTTTAAATCCACGTAAACACAGAGATAAAACAGCTCTACTCCGAAGATCAAATTCTCCTGCTCTGTGTGTTCCACAGCTCCCATGGGCACCCTTATGACATAATTTATACCTGAACACAGTTAGTCTAACTTAATTGCAGCTTTGTGCATAATTAACTGTATTATCAATCTGCCTCCTTAAAGTCCATTTGGATTTACAAGTTTTTATGATATTAGAAGAAAAAAGAGGAATATAAAAAGCTGTGAATTCTTACCTTGGATTTTAATACATCTAGCAGGTTTGGACCCATGAGGAGAACATAAAAAATCCCAAAACAAAACAGGGAAGACTGCAGCTAAATGTAATTAGGTAACATATTTTAATGTATTCCAAAACAATTTTTATCCACTTTGGTATCTTTTGTTGACTTCTTCTTGATTACTGTGTTCCTTAATAAAAAGCTGGGAGTGGTGGGAGCAGTGGGAATGGATGCAGTGGGGGTTGTTTTTGTGAGGAAAAGCTTTTAGAAAAGTTTTTAGGATGAATGAGATAAAAATTATCACTTTAGTTTATGATTTCTGTTTGTTTGGCTTTTTTACCATGCAGAATACCTCATACATATTACAGTTTCATGTACATCTTACTCAGTCTTCTTCTTCAGCTGCTGTACCTGCAAGCTGTGTATTCTCTAAATCCACTTGTACACCAAATTTATACTTTTAGCTTTTAAACAGAGAGGCCTTATCTTTAAATGAAATTACTTGGTTTATGAAAGAGCAAGATGAAAACTGTCTTTTGCTCTTCAGTTGTTATTTATTCTAAGTCTCAAAAACCCTAAATTATATTTTGAACTACTGTTTCATGTACCTTCAATCAAGAAAATTTCTGTGAACAAAGAGAATGTTCACACTGATGTCACAGAGCACAACACCCATGTTCAGTGAATTGACATTAGAAATTTCAGGAATCTAGTATGAAACTATCCATCCACCTGCAAGGTCTGCAGTGAGAATTAATCACAACATACAAAAGAAACCTGAAATATAACAGAATATAAAGGGAACCATAGACTGAGATGCAGATAGCTGAAGATGTTTGACCTTCACTGAGATTAATTTCCACTCAAGTTATCCTCGAGTTCACACCAGTTTTATTCCTAAACAGAGTTTGAGCAAGGTCTTATTATTAAATTGCTTAAAAATTGTTTATGTTGACCGACATATCTCACATTGTAGTACCTAGACTTTCATGAAGGAGGTCCATCTATTTATTTTATCCATTTTATTTCTTCACTGAAAGGGTTATCTAGCATTGGAATGGGTTGCCCAGCAAGGTGATGGACTCACCATCCCTGAAAGTGTTCAAGAAATGACTGGATGTGACACTCGGTGCCATGGTCTGGTGGACAAGGGAGTGGTTGGTCAAAGGTTGCACTTTATAATAATGGAGGTTTCCCCAAACTTAATAATTCTATGACTTTGTGATTCTATTTTCCCAAAAGCACAAGAATACTGTACACCAGAAACACCAAACACAACCATTAATGCACATCACTATCACCTGCTTTTTGTATTTATCCCTCTGGAACTACCACTGCCATTTTAATTAATACCTCTTGGTCTCCCACTGCCGCTGCTCACTCCAAATGGAGGTGTTCTGGCTCAGACACCATTGTGCTTTCTCCTTTCCTTGGAGGCTGACTGTCAAGGACTGGGTGCAGAGGAGACACAGAACAATCCCACTGCTGTCAAGTCCAGGCAAGCTTCCTTCAGGAAGAGATGCTGTGATGGGAAAGGGATCTTTGCAGGGTGTGAGCATGACCCAGGGAAAAGTGCCATGAAGCAGCTGAGCCAAGAGAGGGTCTTGGTTGCTGACTCAAGAGTGTTTAGCTGTTCCACTGTGTGTTGTCAGTACATAAAGTATGGAGAGGTGCAGTGGCTGCCTGAGATCATCCAGGAACAGCATGAGGAACTCTATTACAGATCTCATGAGTAAGCCTTCAGTCACTTGGTTAATAAACCATGATGCCTCTCTGAAGCAATGTTAGTAAACACCTTGGCATGATGTGCCTTTAAAAAAAAATCAAAGCAAATTATTCTTTTTTTTCATTTAATTTTGTTTATTAGTGGGATAAGTTTTCACAACTTAGGGGACCACTGTCCCCTCAGAAAGCTTTTGCTAAATATATCCAGTAATTTCAGCACTTCTCTACAAACTGAAAAATAAAATATGTGCTTCAGGTTAGGATGTTTATTGTTATACCTTGTCCTTTTAAAGAGAATTTTGAAGGTAAATATCCATGTTAGAACATCAGTGCAATCCCTATCAATATCATGTAAGGATATACAACACTAAAACCTAATTCAAAAATTGCATAGCAGCAAAATGCTGAAAAATCTTTTCAAGTGCACTGACATAAAAGCTAGTACACTGGTCACCCTAAGATAGATAATAATAGATAAGATTGTTCTTATCAGTAAAACTTGTGACTTCGATACCTGCAACAGTTTGCCATGTAACTGTGTAAGGATCTATCTGCACATGCATCATTCCAGACACATTCAGAACACCCTGATGCCTCTTTCCTCAAAACTTCAGGATGGACATTTTAATATTTTCTCACATAATAAGAAGGAAAGAGCAGTGTGATTTCTGTATTTTTAATAATACAATCACCTTCTCAGCAAACCAGATTCTATAGAGGCACCACTTATTAAAAAAAAAATAAAAATATATATATACATATACATATATTTACTATATGTCATACTATATTATAGATATGCTGTATACCTATGCTTAAAATCCTTATTCTAAGCAAAAACCAAGTCACCCATTAGTATGTTTAACAAGTATTCTGACTGTAAGATTTTACAAGGAAATGGATTTGTAGGCATAAGATTTGTAATTTATCATCATTTTCAGTTATTTAGTGAAGTAGGGGTGGAAATGAAACATGTACATGCTGTAAAAGCTGATGAATACATCTTCATGCAGTCGTTCTCCAGCCCATGAAAGGTGGGTAACGCAAAGTGAAAAAGAATTGTCTCACTTCAGAAGAACACTTGAAAAACAGCCTTGGGTTATTGCAAAAAGTATTATTAAAGCATTTAAAAAAAGATCTGATGAGCACATTACATCTCTCTTTAAAAATATAGAAGATTAAATTCATAATATTTGCAGTTATTGGTTAAATGGCTTACATTTTTCTCTTATTAACCAAAAGCCCGTAGGTTTCCAGCAGCAGTATTCATTACTATCTCTCACGTTTGCTCCAGTAAAATTAACCAGATTTCCCAACTTTACAGAAGTCATCTCACATATATCAAACAAGAGGAAACATCTGTGGACAGAAAAGGAAGAGGAATTTCAGTCTGAAATGTAAGCCCTCTCTTTTATGCACAAAGACTTAGATTTTCTAAGTCTTAGATCCTATCTAGACCAAGATTACAGAGGTGATGACAGCCAGCATGGCTACATTAAAGACAAATTGTTTCCCAAACGATCTGGTGGTTTTCTGTGAGGAAATGACTGCAATGATCAGCAAGGGAAAACAGACTGATGTCACCTACCTACATTTTTGTGACTTCTGTGAGTTCTTCAATGCTGTTCCACATGACATCCTTATCTCCAAATTCAAGAGGCATGGCTTTAAAGGGTGAACTATTTGGAGAAAGAATTAGCTGGATGGACACAACCAGAGAGTTCTGTCCAATGTCTCTGTGTCCAAGTGCAGGTGGCCTTTCAATACCTTTATCAATGACAGATGCAGGAGTTTGGGACTTTTGATCAACAAACCAATATGATTTCTCAGAAGCTATTTATTGTTTGCATTATACACTTGTTTATACATTCTAAAACTACAGTTCACACGATCATGCATTATTTGATTGGTGCCTCTGTCTGGTCCATGCACTGAGCACGCCATCCTCAGGTTTTGTGACTTGTCATGGTGCAGGTGTCCAAATGTCCTCCGTTATCTGGTACTTGTGGTCTTGTTCTTCTGTTTCTCAGCCTCTGCTTTCTAATTTTGGAACAATATATGTTTCAGCAACCTTGAGGAATTCTAGCTGGTCTGATAAGAAATGCTACAGACAATTTGGCCGGGGCACACTATGGCCTAAGTTGTTCAGATGCATTGCAACAATTCCTCCTCTTTCTTCTTCCACCAGCCAAACTCTCTTTACTGTATTTTTTACCAAATAAGTCACCAATTTTATTATGCAAGGAATAATACAAAGCAATATAATAACGACTGATAGTAATAACAGAGCTCCCTAGAGAGGTTCATACAACATTCCTTCAAAATCCTCACACCATATCTATGTGCTAACAGCAAAAAATCTGTAGCAGTTCTATTTTGCAGTGTATCGTGTCTAATACTATCTACATCAGTAAGCATTTGATTTAAAACAGCTGAAGTTATGTTTAATTGCTTGACTGTCTAACATCTAAACTTATTAAGCATAGTTAAAGCTTGAGCAGCACTAACACTTAGAGTAAGGAATGATGTTATTATTCATGCTGGAGTGCCCTAAAACTGTAAGTTATTGTTACAGTTACATCTTAAGCTTGTGATAGCTTTCTTAGCCTTCTTGCTATGTCTCGCTCTCTAGTTTGCTTCAGTATCATGTGCATGCTAGGGGCAAACATGGTCAATTTTCTTAAATAATAATGTTTACCAAATGAATTACTTGGAATTGAGGGCCATGCCCTATTCCCACAGATTAGAAAGATACTTGGTGGAAGCTTCCTTACGGTCATCTTTGCACTAGCACTCCCAAGGAAAGTCCAACTGTGGCAATATTTAGTCACGTTCTTATACCATGGGGAATTGGGATTAAGAATGACACTATTATTTTTGGGACGTTTAAACATTGCTTCTATCAGTTTGCCATAGCTGCAAGGGTTCCAGGCTATGTGGGCTAACTCCAGGACCTAATCTACTAATCATGTCCTGGCATTGTGGGTAAGTTGTGATAATTTTTTGAGCATACTGCAATGAAATTCCAAATTGTTTGTGTAAAACCTTTGCACTTTGGTGAAAAAACTCATGATCTCTTCTGGCTTGTCCAAACTTATCAATGTTGGGTAGCCTGGGGCCCCTGCCCCCCAAACCACTGAGATGGCCAGATCCTCAACCCAGCAGGAGAAGAAATCAATCTAAACTCCACACTAATCCAGCCTGGCTCAACTCCACACCCAAATCAGCACCAGTCTGACCTAGAGAAGCACCCAGAACTCCAACCTCCACAGATGACCACTGTGAACAGACTTGCTCCAGCAAGGAGGCAAAACCACGAGCTCTCTTACTAAACGAGTTGGAATTTGAAAACCAAGACAGAAGTAAAAAAAGACAGCACTTAAAAAACACAAACTTAATTTAAAGCTGCGAAGAGAAAAAAAAAAGCCCATGAGGGGAAAATGAGTGTTAACATGACCTGAAAGTGAAAAATAGACATTGACATAAAAAACAAAATATTAATTAGTTTTGTTTTGCAAAATTGGATAGAGCTATGTGAACTACATCAGTTGTCATTATTAACATTTTTTGGTTATGAGTATGAGAAAATAATTAGAGTAAACCATACATGTAGTGAAAAGGAAACTGACAGCAATTAAGAATTAATCAGATAATACACACAATCAATAACACATGAGAAATTATATAATTACTAAACACTATAACACTAATCTGTCATCCCAGAGTCTGCAACAGCTGATAAACCTCAGATCAGTAGAGAATTGGAAAATCACATCCAAGTAACAATTGTCCAAGCTCACTTTAAAAGTAGATTCAGCTGTCATATTAATAAGGTCAAATTGCCAAGCCAAAATGACCTGAATCTAGTTTTGATGCAGAAAACATCTGGGTTTGTTGGCAATTTTCTTCTCTGGGTAGAGCTAGGGCCTGACCACAGCCCAAAATCTAATTGGTGGATGTCACTTAACACATTTCAAAACAAAGCTCTTAAAAATAACAGTTATGAGTAAAACCTTAAAGACTAATCAAACCACCTAGTATTTGGATCCCTCCAAAGTTTCCTTCAGGGTAGAGATGCTTCAAATATAGCAAATCTCTTATTCAAAAATCCAACATAAAACTCAGGAAAAGGAGTTAATATTGCAGCTGAGCTCTCTGCTGGAGTGCTTTTATAATAATAACCGAAGGACACCACAAAACTAGCAATCTGGAGGAGGCTTTTGATGAAGCTCAAATTTCTTTTCTGGGAACTGCATTGAAACAATAGGCTAGAGAAGTGGTTTGGATAAAAAACACATGTAAGCAACTAGAGAACAAAAAGGAAAGGATCCTGAAGAGACACGTGTCTTGTAGGTGATCACACAAAGAAATGGTAAACCATATAAAAGCCTGATGTAAATACTGTAACAATACCTTATAGATAATTCTTATCACGAAAATCAGTGAATTCACATTAAACCATCAATATATCAGCAGCGTTTGAGGAAGTTAAAACAACATTTTTTGAACACTCATGTAATATTAAACTACAACCACTATTTATTGAATACCTTAGAAAACAAAAATAACAGAGGTTATAAGCTCACTAGTAGTAACCCCTAAAACTTTGAATCCTTAAGGAAAAGGGAAATAGCTGACAATTTTACAACTACGATCTGATTGAAGTTCCCCAGGTGTTCTGTTTTCAGAGAAATTTTGGAAGGTTGCCACTATTATTAGTTGTATCTTCACACTGTGGTTTTATTTGATGGGAAACACTTTTCCTGATAAAAGTTTTCCATCTATGTCATATTTAAATTGGAACTGATTTATATCTTCCCTTTTTTCATCTGAGACAATGATTAGGTTGCTTTTTATTTTTTGTGGGCTCTGAGTAATATTTGCTTATATGCCCAGGTTTTCCACATTTAAAGCATGTTTTGATGGCTTCTGTTCACATGGTGGCAATGGCTTGTGTGAGGTGATCTCTGGATAAAATTAATAGCTTGAATATCCCTCATATTTCTTTGCATGTGCCCTCTGGGCTTCCTGCTGGTTGGCCTTGCAGGATTGCTTTTTCTGAAGGAGCACTTGATTTACAATTCAAAAAGACTCTGGAATCTGGAGGAAATAAATTTGGCTTTTTCTTTGGATATGGTTGAGCTGCATTCCATGGATTTGTTTCTTCTCCTTGTGTTTCCGTATAGAACTTTTTATCTTTTTTTTTTCCTTGTAGTAATAGAAGTGGCCAAAGGTGGCATGAGCTCAGCAGTGGGTCAAAGATGGCACTTGCTGTTGCACAGGAGAAATTCTAAAGATAAAATTGCTAGCTACGCATTTTGACAAGATCTCATTAATTACATGGCACATTCGAAGGACAACAGCTGCAATCCCATCTCTCCCAACAGCAAAATCAAAAAGCTGAACATCAACAGAGACCCAAAATTTTACAGTTCCCAATGACTCAAAGTAGTAAATCTTTAAATCAGGAATTTAATCTTATCACTCTTTAGTTTTGTTCTAACACACCTCTCCTTCTTGCTTCTGCCATCAGCAACAATTTGACTTTTTCTCTTTCCTTATTTGTTGATTTATCAACATTTTGAGTTTAACTAAGTGTATCTTCTCCTGCTGCCTGCATAACTCTTTCTTAAAGCAGCAGGAATTTTTGCATTTGAACAGTCTCTGTTCTGTGCTCTGCATTTGTATACCCACCACAGACACGCAGAGGTAAATCAGGCCTGGAAGGGGGAAGGGAAGGAAAGACTCTCCCCCCTACCACTATGGTTAACTCTTCAGGAGATACCAGTGGGCACTTCATGGGTACTTCCAGCGCTTCTCCGTGGAGAGGGGGCGGTGGAAACAGCACATCTACCTCCATTTGCTCCGGTTCAGTTGCAGACTGAACAGCACAGTCTTTTGCTCCACAGATGACGTGGGCTTTTGCTCTCCATTGTTTGAAACTCCCTGTTGAGCTTATAACTCTGGCTCCAGGGATGCAGAAGGTAAGGACAGCACTATAAGTTCTTTGCCACCAAAGAATTCTTGTGCACATGCCAGGAAGGCAGCCACTGGGTCATCTGCTTCTAATGCAGTCACAGCTCCTGCTGCAGCTGTTCATTCTGCTTTTAATTTAGCACCGTAAGCACTGACTTCCCCACTGTGCTGAGTCCCTTGGTGTCTTTTGACCCACTGCTCACCACATCCCATAGGATCAGTCTCAGCCTTTCCCACTCGAGAGTATCAGACATTCCTGGGGGTGGCAAAAAATCTTCTCTCTTGACCTCATTTTAAGTCTTTTTAAAACTTCTGGGTCATATTTAACTGCTCACTTAGAGATAATATGCTGGAGGATGTTTAGCATAGCCTGCTCTTTTTTTGACAGAGCTTTCCCCATTCTCTCCAGCCCCAGCTGCTCACCTTTTCTGGTGTACCGCTGCAGCACTCACACATTATTATCTGGAGATTTTTCTTCCTGGGAACCACTCTCTCTCCCTCACTCCATGTGGAGCCATCCTCCACCTCCCACTGAAGCAGTCCAGCAGTGTCAGTGTCCAGCTGGGCCTTCTGCCTTTCCACTCTGCAGGACCCCCTCCAAAGTTCAAAGGGCTCTGGCGCCTGCTTCGTATCACGGCATTATCATCACGTCATGTTCCTTTGGATCACATCGCTAGAATCATGTCAGTAGGGACACCAACATGTGGGAGCTCAGGACTTCTGATCAATGAACCAATATGATTTCACAGCAGCCATTTACTGTTTACATTATGCACTTATTTATAGATTCTAAAACTACTGCTCATGCGATCATGCGTTACTTGGTTGCTGCTCTCAGCATGGACTCATCATGACTGGTCATGGTGCAGTTGTTCAAATGACCTCTGTTATCTGGTTCTTTTGGTCTTGTTTTTCTGTTTCTCAGCCTCCTCTTTCTTATTGTAGATCATTTTATGTTTCAGCAACCTTGAGGAATTCCAGGAGGTCTGGTAAGAAATTCTACAGACAGTTTGGCTGGGGTACACTGATGCAGTGCCAGAGGCTATTTGCCAGCTAGTCCTTTCCCAGACTGCGCCAAGTGTGGCCACCCTTGGGATTATTAATCGTCCAAGTGGTGATAGAGCAGGGATGCTCAGCTCAGAATCCACAAGACTGCTCTCTATGGCACGCACTTGTCAGTGTCTAGGGTCAGGGTAAGGACCAGGGAAGGGTCTTTTTATGGTTTCCAGGGAGATTTATTCCACTGAAGGGTCCAGGGACAAAATGCACAGACACAAGGGCGCAGCAACTTATATACAGGGGAGGATCAAGGGGAGGGTACAAATCATGAACCAGTAGGGAAGACTTAGGGGAGGAGTACAAGGCAGGGTGTAGAGTTTTACAAGCCAATAGGAGAACCCAGGGGGAGGGGACAATGTACATAAACCAGTGAGGCATTGAGGATTAGGAAATTGACAGGGAAGTTTCCAGAACAAGGGGTAGGTACAAAATGGCATTGTCAATTCAATGGCGGGGGGAACAGGGAACATTTGGGAAGAAGGGGCAGGTATCAGGGTGGACTGGCAACTGGGGTAGGAGGGCACAACTGGGACTAAACTATTAACAAGGGAGGAGGAGAGTATAGCTTAACAATACAGAGGGTAATTGAACCAAATATAATGAACAAAAATGCACTGCAACTGCACACTATGGCCTAAGTTGTTCAAATGCATTGCTACAGACAGAGACAGGTGGATTGAGTGCAGCCTCAGCAAGTCTGCAGATAATACAAAGCTGAGCAGTGCAGATGACACAGTAGAGGGAAGGGATGCCATCCAGGGGGACCTGGGCAAGCTTGAGAAGCTGGCCCATGAGAACCTCATTAAATTCAACAAGTCCAAATGCCAGGTGTTACATCTGTGTCAGGGCAATCCCAGACATGAGTACAGACTGGGAGAGATGCCGCAGAGAGCAGCCCACACAGAAGGACTTAAGAAGACTATATTTTCTTATCACAGAAGAAAAGCTGAACAGGAGACAGCAGTGTGTGCCATTAGCCCAGAAAGGCAAGTGAATCCTGGGCTGCATCGAAAGAGGTGTGACCAGCAGGAAGGGGATTCTCCCCCTTTACTCCACCTTCCTGAGATCCCAAATTGGGTCTACTCCAGTATCTGCTGCATCCATTCTGGGGTCTCCAGCATAAAGGAGATGTGGACCATTGTATTATTATAGAGCAAGTCTAGAGGGGGGCCATGAATATGATCAGCGAGCTGGAGCACCTTTCCGATAAAGACAGTGAGATCTGGGTGTGAACATCTGGGCTATTCACCCAGGAGAGGGCTCTGGGGAGACCTGATTGCAGCATTTGACTTACTTCAACCTAGTGAAAGTGGCTTATCAAAAAGATGGAGAGAGACATTTTTACACAAGAAAATAAGGTGGGGGTATAGACAAGGGAGAAGAGTTTTAAACCAAAAGAGGAGATGTCGTTCCAATTGGGAACGGCAAAAAGAACGACACATACTCTCAAGGGAGTCAGAACAGGAGAATTCTCTAGTTTATTACTTCAGGCATGTTTTATAGACAGATACATGGAAAGTACAGAAAGGAAACTCTTATTGGTTAGCAAATCAACACATCACCATCATTGGCCAGTGGCACAACACCCCCTGACCTTCTCTTGCAAGGAAAACAAGAGGACAGACAAACAGCACCTGGCAGTTGTTTTCTGTCTCTGAGGATTGTTTTGAAATCCTCCTATGAATTTCCCAGGCTAGCTCTCAGGCAGGACTGAGAGGCCATGGGGCCTGCAGCCTGCTCCAAAGCTAGCATCCACAAGGAGAGATGGTAGGAAAAAAATTTCTTACTCAGAAGGTGATGGAGCACTGGAGCAGGCTGCCCAGAGAAACTGTGCATGCCCCATCTCTGGAAGTGTTCAAGGCTAGGTTGGATGGAGTTCTAAGCAGTCTGGTCTAGTGGAAGGTGTCCCTGCCCAAAGCAGGGGGGATAAGGATTAAGTGATATTTAAGGCCCCATCCAACCCCAAACATTCTACGATTTCTTCATTTTATTATTCTGATTCTGTGATACAGAGGGAGAGTAATAATTCCTAGTGTGTCTAGGTTAGAGCGTTTGTGTCAGTGTTGCTCTGGCACACACTGATCTTTGCTCCTGTGCAGCTATCTCACAGAGCTCTAGCTTCCACCTGCCTCATGGGAATTTTCATTTATTTGATTTTAGGCATCTTTTTGCTTCTGTTCTTTCTCCTCATTTGCCAAGCTTTTTGACAGCAAGATGCCAAGAATATATTAGATTTTTTTTTAATATTTTGTTTTTTAAAACTTAGTGAGAAAATACAGTGCTCAGGAGAACCTTCCTGTCAGTCAGATGTGTATTAGAATCTACCTTTCATATCCATGATCCTTCCAAAATAGATTTTCACTCTCACCATTTTAAGAGTAATGTAAGTTAAGAGCAATACAACTGAAGGAAAATAACCCCTTTTATTCTAGATTGTTCTATAGAGGAAAAGAGCTTCAGCTGTCCTATTAGCATTTTAAAGTAATGCGCAACTCATTATAGACTTTTACATTGTTATAGATGTCTCTGTATTCAAAGTGTTAAAATTACAATGAAGGACAAAAACTGTGTGCTTTTTAATTAGAAAAATTGGTTGTTAATATATCATTGCCTGCTGCCATATAATTGTCAGGGAAATTGTTTTTTCCTTCTGCAGTTTTGGTTTTCTGGGTATTTTGGAGGAAAAGGAAATCTTTTCTTTCCCCCCGGTCAAGCTGTGCAAACATAAAAAATATTTATGCTTCAGTTACATTCCTAAGGGATAAATAGCAGTTAGGTAGCTAACTCTACCTGAATTTCAATGCAAGTTAGGGACATCTCTGCCTTTGCAAATTTCTCCCCCTATAGAAAGTCAGGTTTTTTGCTATAGCATATGCTTTCCCTTGGTAGCATTAGGGAGCACCCTTATAATTAGAAACTTGCAATGAAATTTTAATGAGAAACATGAGACAATATATCATAATCTAATATAATGATACCTATTATAATGTTAGAGCTCAACTCATCAGTAGTATACTTACGAATACTTATCTTCATTTTTAGGGGATTTTTGTAATTTAATGGATGGATATAATCACCAAGAAGACAGAAAAGAATACCTGATTGCAGACTGACCCTGGAGCAAATTGTGATATGATTCATGTTTCAGGCAGGACAAGACTAGTTTACAGAGGGAGAGTAAGACTTTTTCATTTCAATAATTACAGCTGAATAGCGATAGAGTACAGCAAATCTTGCAATCCTCATTATTTCATCATAACAATGGCAGTAAAAATAGGCAGAGTATGTCCTTTATTGGTAGGAATGTGGGCAGAATGACCTGACCAGTATTCTCCACCTTCACATTTTTGTGGCTGATAACAATAATGGACATCTGGTAGCTGAAATTTTCAACACTGATTTGGAATTATATTGCATATATACTAATTGAAGGGTTTTTCTTTTTGAATTCTAGATCAGAGACAATAGAATGATAAATAACAAGGTTGCTCTGAAGGAAGTTTCAGAAAAGATTTCTGTAAGTACAGCAAGATGTGCTTTCACATCTGTCTGAAATACGTTTTCGTGAAATTCCTGAAGATTAATCTTTTTAGAGTACTCACATATTTGTACGATTCATATCAAGAGTAATTTGTCAGAATTAATAAGGTCTGTCATTTTCAGATAGTTGTCATGAGGTTTTTACACATTAATAATCTTCTATACTGCAAAATATTAAGACAATGTGATTTAAGTAGCTTACAGAAAGAATAGCAGTATAGCAGCCAACTGCCAAAAATGTAAAAAACATCAGTTTTCAAAAGTATTAGTTTTTATTGTAATATATCCTGTTCTCCTATTGCCTATTCATATTTTATTTCCCATTTTCTGCTACTTCTCCTTATGCCTTTTCCCTTTCTCCCTGTTCTTATTTTCACTTTCTTAATTATTCTTCCTCTTTCTTCTTGATACTCTCATTGCATTTATTTTTATAAAGTCTTGTTAGAAGGGAGAGAACACTATCAGTAGTCCTGAGATTTTTGTGCTTATGAATTTCCAGTAATGAATGTCTTTTATATTGCGATTTTGCACTAGAGAAAATAAACTGGAACATGAAAGCTCAGCTTAGGCTGAATGAGAATTTCCTTTTTAAAGCTGTGTTAGTTTCATTAGTGGGACAGATAAAACTTTCTCCTGCCTGCACCTAGCACTACCTCTCTACTCCTGTGTTCAGTAATCTTCCTTCCTGCTCTTTCCCTGGTCACTTAGGCCAGACAATTTGAAAATATATCTACAGTATGAGAGTACAGCATGATTATGTATTGACCAATACATTCACTGCAGATATCTTGGATGAAGTATCTCCTAGCCCAAACATTAAGAGACTCACTGACCCTGATGGAAGACATCAGAGTTTGCTGCAAACATCAATCAGCCTCTGTTGCAACTTGCAGATCCCTGATGTTGTTGAATCACTGTCTTCTGAGTCTTTGTTTTTCAGATGCCACCTCAAGGGTTTTATAGCTTTTCATGTCAGCATTTTCCCTTTTGAAATCTGAACTGCTCCCAGTGCTTCAGCAGTGACATTTCTGAGTTTTCACTTCTATTTTATCTTGTTCATTTTAGCTCACATGCTTCCTCAAGCATTGAAAACAGGTTCCCAGTGACACAGAGCCAAGGTCCAAATGCAGCCTGGTGACACAGAAAGCTGAGTCCTTGGGAGAAAGGTGGCTCTTGAGCCCTACCTCAACTACAAGACCTGCCAGCATCTTTGTTCCTCTGGCAGTCTGTGGAAGGAAGTGCTTTTTTCTCACATTCAGCCTCTGTTTCTGTGCTATAAACAGCTGTTGCCCTTCCTCCAGAGCTTCTGAAATCACAGCAGCCACACTTAATTCTTGTACAGTTTGAGCCCCTTAAGCAGGATCATTTCAGCTATTCTTAGATTATATATCTCATTTCTGTAAGCTTATATCATTCTCTTGAGACTGAAAATTTCTACTAAAGATATGTTTCTGCAGCATTTCAGCGTTTCCCTCTGTCTCTCTTGAGTACATGTGTTGTTTTTGATACTTAATTTGGAAAAAGACATAACATAGGAAAAATGTACAAATTCTTCTGGTTTAGGAAATTGTAAGATTTAGGAACTTTAGTTATCCTCTCTTGTCGGCTTCCTAATCTAAAATGCCTGTGTAAAATTCCTAATCTAAAATGCTATATGAGCAGGATATAATAGTTGCATGGATATAATACTTGCACATACTTTCAGCAGCTGATCCTTTCATTCACATAACAAATTCCAGCAAGTATCTATGTTTAAAGAGAGTGCAAAATGGAGCAGAATAAAAATAAGTAGGGACTAGTTAAATGATTGAGGGAAAAAATGTAAAAGTCATTTGGGGAATTAAAATGTCATGAGGGCAATATTTTTCATTTGCTAATTTAAAGAAAATTGAGGCTTGGACTACCAAAAGGAAGAACAACATGTTTTTTCCCTATTTCCATTGCTTAAAACTATTTCATTTCCTAAAAAAGAAAAAAAAAAATTACTAAAATAGAGGAAAGACAATGCAAATGCTGAATTATTAGACTGACTTCTATATGTTATGCCTAAACTTGACTGTTGTGCCCAGGGGCATTTTGTACATTACTGTGGGTGAAGATGCTTATGCCCTTGATCCAGTCCAGCCAGATCAGAAACTATGAGGCCATACTAATCCATTCCCAATTAAAAATGTTTCAAAAATCAAGGTAATGCACCCAGTTTTCCAGTAGGCTCATTTGTACTCATTTATATGTAGTTCTGCATAAATTCTTTTCTGTACTTTCAGGTCACTTATAAACTCAGGAATTTTGAGTAGCATCATTTATTCATTTGGACTTACACAGCAATGAAAAGTGTGTTTTCAGCCAGGGCAGAGGTCCTGGAGGTACCTAAACAATTATTGATAATTACATAGCCATAACTGCATGGAGTTCAGCATTTAAGGTGATGTTATTTCACCCCTCTCCCCTCAGCTCTAGGTTTTTTCTATAGTTTCATCAATATTTTGCTGCTCTGAGGGACACTTCTACTATATGTTTCCTTTTTTTATACTGGTTTGTAGGACAGATTAAAAAAGGAAGCCAAATTCTCTTAAGTCATAACACCCATCAAAAATGAGTGCTAAATGTACTGGCAGGAATTAATTTCTAATTTTTCTACTTAATGGCAATTATATCATTAAATTAATAATGGAAATCTTAAGAAGGAAAAAACTATAGCTTATCAGTAAGAATTCTGTGAAAAAAGCCCAGGGCTTCATTGATCCCTACTGCCTTAAATATTTTTAGTTCACTATTGTTGTGAATCCACCCTTTATTTCATCAATACTCAAAAGGATATTTGTCCCAAACCATAAATAATACCTTTAACTCCTTTAGCAAAAGGCACAATCACAGTAAGCTGCCTAAAGGGAGACAGAGAAGTGGTAAATTTTGGAAACATGAAGTAAAATATAGTCCTACTCTTATAAAAGTGTGGTTAGGACTCTTGTGTTAACTCAGAACACCATTTCTTCAGGTTTCCTTTGACAAACTGCAAACTAATTCAAAAAAGATCCTATGAAATAATATTAGGAAAACATTCTTTTAACAAGCAAGAAAAGGTCAGGTCATCTTTTAAGAATATGAAACTAACTAAATAGGGTGACTTTTAAGCTGTATCAAACTGTCATAATCTAGTTTCATCAGTGTGTTGGTTTATCTGTAATGTATCTGTCTTGACATGAAGTTAAATTGAGTTAGAAACCTTAAGGATTTCAGAGCTGTTCCCAAATTCATCAAATGCAGAAAACAGGTAGGAGTTTAGCTGTAAACTCTTCTTTTTCCTTGATTATGTGGCAGGCCAAAATTCACAAACATTATCAAGGTAAATAAAAACTCAACTGAATATCTGTGCAAATATTTAGCCACAACTGTTTCTTTTGCAAACATCTTTTGCAAACAACTTTGCCATCTACCAGTGTTTGCAGAAATGAAAGAAAGAACCCAGTAAGTAATCTGACAAATTCTCTCCTCCTACAGAATCTTTGGAATTTTCAGCATGCTTAGAAATTATATCAAATATAGTTTTCTACCTGTGAACAAAATTTAGGAGAGGTGTTCAGTTGTAAGATAATTATACAGGTAAAAAAAAATAAAATTTTTTCTAGATCTTTTTTCTGATCATAGCTGTTCAAGATTGATGACACTGGATTTATGAACCTCCTACAACTACTGTGTGATTGGGAGACCAAATACTAAGCAGTGAATCAGCTGCTTAATGGTTGATACAAAGTCCCTTCCCTTAGGTGGAGACGAGATCCTTAAGGACCCATTACATGCTGAAACTCTCAAAAACATCTCAAGCAGTAGTTTTCAGTCTGTGACCTTAGAGATCTAGGGATTTTTCTAAGTCTGTAAAAGAGAGTAACAAAATCCTTTCTTACTTTGGTGATTGCACACGTCCTTTTCACAGGTCCTAACACCCTTTGAAAATGTTAGGTGGCGTCAGATTATGATTATTGTTTCCAATCAGTAATCATATTCCATCTGTCCTCATTGAACAAGAGCTAATAATTTGATTTAAAATTCAAATATAGAGGGCACTTCAATCATCATTGTTTAGGATGAAATCACTGGTAAGTTAGTTTTAAAACAAACAAAAAGAAAAGGCCAAAACTCTGTAGGAATGAAAAAAAAAAAAGGCACACTGAAATATATCGTCTTTGATTGAAGCTTTCCAATCCTAGAAAATTGGAACACATATCATAGGACTTCAAATAATTCCTCCTCATTTTGTATGCCTTTTTTGCATCTTTCTCAAGAATGCTGCAAACTCTTAATAACTTTATTATCTGCTAACAGCTGCTTCCTACAGCAGGATGTCTTATTTCTGTTAGTCTGTTAGAAACTTTCTTACCCACAATTCTTCCCACTGCCATGGGCAATCTGCATGTTCCCAGTCAGGCAAATATAGAGATATTTTTAAAGTTCTTGAAGTCTTAAGAAAAAGACAGACTACTATTTTACCAGTACAGTGAATCTTAATTTTTTTTCTTTCTTTAAAACATTATATTATGCTAATTTGCATAATTTATATTTTCTGTTGTTCCTCAGTCAGCCACGGGGAGAATGTGTTTTCACACAGGCATGTAGTGATAGGACAAGGTGGGATGGTTTTATATTGGAAGGTTTTAATTGGATTTTAGGAAGAAATTCTTTCCTGTGGGGGTGGTGAGGTACAGGAACAGATTTCCCAGTGAAGCTGTGAATTCCCCATCTGTGGAAG
Organism: Parus major; assembly: GCF_001522545.3. NCBI lineage: Eukaryota > Metazoa > Chordata > Aves > Passeriformes > Paridae > Parus > Parus major. The sequence continues at coordinate 99,378,121 of NC_031768.1, forward strand.
TATTCAAGGTCAGGCTGGAGCGGCTCTGAGCAACATGGTCTAGTGAAAGGTGTCCCTGCCCATCTCAGAGAGATCCCTTCCAACACAAATAATTCTATAATTCTATGTATAATTTCATCAGTAGAATTTCTAGATGAGAATTTTTTTACTTTTTTTTTTTTTACAGGTGATTAAAGGTATTGAAAACATTTTCAAATTGAGAAGTGGTTTTGATTGAGTGAAAAGAGGCTTTATTTTCTAGTTTGCATTTTTTCATTTAAAGATTTCTGGGTTTCAATGCTAAGGCAGGATTTTTACTAGTTTATGCCTTTGTGACTTGAGTATCAACATCTGTGCTTATCTTTAGAAATGTCATTAATCATTCATAGTGTGCACAAATGCTCATTACAAAAACTGAAGATACAAGAGGAATGTCTAAATAAAGAATATGGAGTCAAATCCACTCCATTCAAAATAACAAAAAATTTAGGAGATTTCTTTGGAATTTTATTTTTTTTTCTAGAAAGTATATTAGAAGTTATTTTGTTTTAAGTAAAGGTTAGCAGTTGCTATTAAATATAAGAAGATATGAATTATGTAGTTTAGCATTTAAATATTTCAACATTTAGAAAATCAATAAATTTTGATTAATTATTCCATAATTTACCTTGCAAGTGTTAAAATCTTCATTGTTCCCTTATCTAAATTCAAAAATGTCTAAACTAAGAAACAAAAAACATGGGAAATACAATGAAGGGTGGCAGATACTGTACTTAATGGGAGTTTGTAGAAGTCAACTGGAATATGTATATATTCTTATGTTAAGTCCTAATTCTCGCAGAGTTAATAGCTTCTTTTCATATTGTGTCCTTTCAAGTCTAAATAAGGCTCAGTTCTGTTACTGACAAGTTTGTTTTGTGGATCTGTCCCCATTTTACTAATGGTAGGACAAGATTAATCTTTTATTAGCAATCTGGAATGAATGTTTGCCTTTTAAAGCTGGCAAAGTGATGTCAAAGTGCAGGATCTTGCCTTGCTGACTATAGCAAAGAAAGAGTAAGTTGGACTTGTAGCACTTAAGATCTACTAGAGCACCTTAGCTCGCACTCATATCTACAATTCCTCCTTGGAAGGATCAGAGCAAAATATTTAAAACTGCACATCCTTTTATGCTCAGACACTTGTACAAGTATTTTTGGCTCTCTATCTGTTTAACCCTTTTTGTAACACTTCAGAATGGTGATTGGAAGGTTTCTATTTGCTGTAAATCTTCAGACTTCAGCAGGAAGCAGGCCTAATAGGACAACATTGCATATTTCTCATTAGAAAAATAGTGTTTTCATTGCTAACTTTGCATGATGTAGTCAGAGGCTGGGAGATGAACATTTGGCAGCCTTTAATAATGGGAAGCTAATTTTAAAATTAAATCAAAGAGGACAAAACTATTAATATTTGTAAAACTCTTTCACAGCATAACAGATATTGCAAAGATTTCTTAAAATGAAGAAACGAGCAAGATACAATCCATAGCAACTTAGTGCAGCTTCTTAGATCAAAATTTATGACATATGAGACAAAGTTGTTCACCTATTGTTAGTGATATTTCACACCTAGCATCCTAGTGCACCTGTTTTTATCTCTTCTAGTAGTACATATGCAAACTGAATCTTGAGACTGCACATTTCATAATCTTAGACTTAGCAGCTGAGATTTTGGAGTTTCTTCACAATATTTGGTTCAGATTTGTGCAGGGCAAAATTCAAATTCTGGTATGATTTCATGGCTTTTAGTGAAGATAAGAGTTTTGTTAAACATAGTCAACTTTTTTGACAATGACAGAAAAAAGGTAATAAAAAGAATAAATGAATGTATGAATTGTAGCAAGTACATAGGAAATCCTCAGAGAAATTGCAGTTTTAGTTACTTTTATTGTAGAATTTCTACTTTCCTTACACAGCTCCACAAAGCAAAACCAAAAACAATCCTCCTGAGAGGATTCATCAAATGCCTGAGAATGTTAGCTGTTAAAAAAAATTAAGTAGCAAATATGCAATTAGTTTATATTCCTGGCTTAATTGGCATAATTATGAATAAATGTGAGTATTCAAGTTAAACATTCAAATAAACTACATTCCTTAAAAAGAGAATTTTTATAGCTAGTACATGTACTTTTCCTTCATTTTAATTCACACATTTTAAAATCTATGTGGCTTTGAAGATAACATGATCAACTCATTGTACATACTTTTGTGAGCTTCCTCTGAGATCTTCTTTAACTAAACTGTGTTGGCCATGCCTGAGAGGTCTTCCATCATGAATTCAGTCCTCAGACTCCCACACAATTTTTGTTTTCTTCTGATGCCCATCTTTTAACCTCTCCTTCGAATGTCCTTTCACTTATGTTGTGACCTGGGACATACATAGTGTTTCAGATAAAAACTTGGCATTGTGCTATTCTATTCCTTAAAAATGTATCTCTCATTCACACTCTGCTTTTAAGAGGTAAATTTCCTCTCTGCAGGGAAATCTAACATTTAGGAGAGCCATACAAAGGATACACATCTTATGTATTATATTGAAATTGGATATCAGGATCCTCAATGTTTCAACATTCAAATATGTTAATGCTCACTCTCTGCAATAAGCAGAGGAAAAAAACCACAAGGATTATCCCAGATAGTAATTATCATTCATTCATGATGCTGTGTTTGGGCAATGGAGTGATTCCTCACTACATCTTTCAGGAATCTCCCTTGCATCCTGGTTTATATTTCAAGGTGAACAGTTAGGATTTCAGTTTGGCTTCAAACCAAATGCAGTTCAAGAGGCCAAGTTTTTCTGCTGTCAGTACTAATTGTGAGAAGTTAATCCACCCTGAAATATTAAGCAGAAATAGCAACATTAGACATTCAGCTTCCTTCTGTGTGTATACCAGAACTGTGGAAAGACAGAACATGTTCTATGTATTTCGGTCTTTAAATTTTGTCTACTTCCTATACTTTTTCCATATCTTCTGCCAGGAAAATTTCATTCAATCTTACACCACCTTTTTTTAATTAGAGGTCTGCTTGATTTCTGGGTTTTCAATTTTTTGGCTGAAATATTTTGAGATGTTACTCAAAATAGATATTAATGATAATAGCATTAACTAGAAGTTACTGTGCTAGTATGTCAAGATCCCAGCTTGCCATTGTTTTAAGCACTGCATTTACACACTAGTGGCAGCATTTCCTAAGGTTCTTAGACAAAATGAAAAGATGATAATTATCTTTTATGCAGGCAATACTGAGAAGCAGCCCAGGTAAGTGACAAGAATCAGAAAGAAAAATGAAAATAAATTTCCTGAAAAGAATTTATTGCTTGTCTATTTGATTTGAACTCTTTGCATTATGTTTCTGTCCACAAGGTACATAAATTTCCTCCAGATCGTTCCTGGGTTTACTCTATGTGTTTATATGTTCTGCAGAATATTTGTAATAGTTCAAAACCATTATGTAAATTACTTCAAAATGTCTAGAAATGGTAATCTGTAAATCACTCGACTATGATTCTAATATGATGAACAACACTCAGAAGTTTCACTGAAAACATCTTTCTGTCTCAGGTTAAAAGTGCAAATATATATATTTATAAAACAAAAATTACCATTCTGCAGTATTCTTGCAGTTATATTTTCCATTGGTATTCATTGAGAGTATTGTAATAATATATTCATTATATAAAGTATTCATTGAGAATATGAATTCCAGAATTCTTTTAATATTCAGCCATCATAGAATATTAATGAAAAAGAATGCAATAAATCAGAGAATGCACTTTAAGGGGAATACCTTTTACTATTTGAAAAAACATTTTTGAAACTGTTCTGAAGATATTTGTACATTTCAGAGGAGGGCCAATATCTCTGGATGCACCTTCTTTGAGTTTTGTCATGCAGACTTCTTAAATAGAAATCATTATTAAATTAATGATTTTCTCTCCTTTAGCTAACATTTTGCTTTGACATGAGAGCATTCTGTCCCACCAGGTGTGCCCAGGATCTGACAGTGGACAGTGGCAGAATGGGAGTGCTTTCCTTTAGCAGCCACACATGGAGCTTCTTTGTCAGCTCCTTAGGATGGGACACTAAGTTAAAAAAACCCCAAAACTGCCTAAACCCATGCAGGCACTAAAACTACATCTGAAGAAATGTACAATACAGAAAGGGCTAAACAAGTTGTTTGATATGGATCAGTATTTCTAGGGAAAATAGAGCACTGCAGCTCAAGGAATTAATCACAGAACCACAGAATGTCCTGAGTTGGAAGCTAGTGATCAGGATCAGCAGTCCACCTTCTGGCTCTGCACAGGACACCCCAGCAATCCCACCCTGTGCCTGAGAGAATTCTGGAACTCTGTCAGGCTTGGTGCTGTTCCCACTTCTTACTCCAACATGACAGATGCATTATATATTGATTCTTCTTCAGCTTTTTCCTTCTCACTGTATGTACAGAGCCACACCCATGCAGGCACAAAGAAAACTTGATTTCATAAAGTGGGAGCACATATGAAGAATTAGCACTGAATTCCTAGTTTTTGTTTAACTTCCTTCTGTTTTACCAAGAACTTTAATTCAACAAATTGTGAATCCTATTATCTCACCTTATCACTTCATGTACTGAGAGTGGTAAAAAAAAATTCATTTTTCACAGGTAGTTTGTATCCAGTTTCCAGTTTGTGTATCTGGTTTCTAAAAGCTTTAGTAGACGTTACACATCTAATTGATTTTTAATGCTCTTTGATTTTTTCCTCTATAAATTCCTGAGTGAAGCTTCAGTCAGAGTTTTAAGTATGAATCTTGAAGAAAACTATATGAAACTGATTTCAAAGGAATTATTTTTTTCCTCTGAAAGGATAGCTATGCTCTCACTGAAATGGCTGCATTTCAGAAAAGTAATTGTCCTAGAATGTCAAATTTAAAGTAGAATTTTTACTACAGAGAGGCTCATAAATCAGAGCATGCTTTGTCATACAAGGGTTTATTACAATGATATTCAGTGCTTGGTTTTTTGGTAGTTAGTACAATTTGAGTTGAACACCACTGTCAAACTGCCAAATTATTGAAGCTCATGAACCTTCTCACTGACCTCAGTATTTGCAGAAATGGAACTTAATTCTGCAAGTATGATCCCGAGACATCTAAAGTGTCAAGGATTAAACATGCAAGCTTACTACTTTAATATTTTAATTATCAACCAAAGTGTTTTACAGGAAAGGCTGAGAAAGATAGTGTGACAAAATTAGAAGATTTTGAATGAAAATATCTGCAATTCTTAACCTTGTCTGTATAAATATGCTGAGAACATATGCAGTAATGTTGAGAACGGTGCAAATTTAGATAAAAATCAAACTGGACTTTTACATAAAAGTGGAATTAATTGCTAATTCAAGCTGGAAGACAACAGAGCCCTTGAATCATGCTATTCCATGTTTCAGAGTTGTGGCAAGGCTGTAATGTCAGAACTCAAGAGCTGGCAAACCTCACCTGCCATTAATTTCAGATAGTTGTCTAAAGTGTGGAGTAGGCTTATCTTCAAGAGCAGAAAACCAACATATATTTGTTCCATGTGTGAATGTCAAACCTGTTAGCAGAAGAAGCATATGTAATAGGCTGCTAAGAATTTCACCAGCACAGACAAATTGGGTGGATCAATATGTTCCTACATCGTCAGTACAAACTGACTTTGAGTTTAGGTAATGGCTGACAAAATGATTCAAGAGGAGAATATAGAGGAAATAATTGCGCCTCCCATTAGAGAAAGCTCCCTGCTTGTTCCAACGATGCCACAGAAGGCTATAACTGCTGATAGTTTGCTGAGCTGGCAAAAAAAGCAGGGACAGCAGGAGGCTGAAATACTGGAAGTACTATTCTCCCTTTGCAGTCACAGAGCTGAAGGAGGTTTTAAAGATACCACGTGTATTAAGTCAGAATTTCAGCACAGGGAGTGTGCACATCTTCACAGATTTTTCATCTCCAAAGATCTATGAAATTTATTGAAGATAGCTGCAGCTGTCTGATAAAATCAGCACAGACATTGCATAAAGGTCAGGTATTTTTCTCAGCCGTGTCATAATGTGCAGTTAAGGTAACAATTATATATAGCTACCATGCCAGGGGTTACAACTGAGTATGAGAGTGGAAATCCTTTGTGGATATTCCATTCTATGCCCATTAATGTTCTTGCTGTACTATTGATGATTATGAATTCAACACAGCACACAGCCCAGCACTTTCTGCTTGGGGAAAACAGTTTCTTCATTACTTAGAACACTGTCTCATCCCTAAAGAGCTACCTGACTGAGTCTGCTCCTAGACCTGGTTATTTTTTCTACCTGATGCACACTTAAAAACATGTCCTATCAATATATGGGTGACCCCATAATGGATCAATGGACTGATACAACACCACCAAATTCTACCAATGGTTCAAGAAACTATTGTTTCACCTGAAGCTCTCCCTGTGGCATCAGTCCCCCAGCCAGGTATTGAACCATGGTATATTCCAATTCTTTCAGGATCTGAAACCATGGCAGGATTGTATTCCTTGTCCCTCAGTCCCCTGACCCTCCCTTCCAGAGCTCAGTTTCCATGGCATGCTTGGGATTCACTCAGCAGCATCATTGGTGTTCAGGTGGATGAACAGTAGAGGTTAGCAGCCCAAGGGTAAAGTAAAACTTGGTATTCCCTCCATAACAACCCAGATATGGAGATCTATTCAGTTTACAGGGCAAGGTTTTGGGGTGGGTCAACTGTGTGGGCACCCCTATTAGAGAAGGAAAGGGAGGAGGTGCTGCAGCAGCCCAGGGGGATGACAGTGGAGAGGTGGCTGTTTCCCTGGAGTGCACGAACAATCATAGCTGCACATACCCACTCTGCAGCCCTGGGAGGAGCCTGGCTGTAGCAGGTTTAATCAGAAAGACTGCAGCCTGTGGGAAGGAGCTATGCTGGATCAGGGAAAAAGGTGTGAAGAGAAAGAAGAGCGACAGAGAGGATGTGTTACAGACTAAACCCCATCCCCATTCCCTATATCCCTGCACTGCTCAGGTGGAAGGAGATAGAATGGTCAGGAGTGAGGACGAAGAAGAAAGAGAGAAAATGGGAAGGAAGATGTTTACAGTTTTGGTTTTATTTCTCATTATCCTGATTTGCTATTAAAAATTACATTAATCCCCCAGGTCAAATCTGTTTTGTTCATGACATTAATTACTGAGCAATATCCCCGTCCTTGTCTTGAACCATGAGATCTTTCATCTTATTTCACCCTGTTTTTCCAAGGCAGTGAGCCAAGGTTAACCCACCACAGAGCACCTAGCAAGAGCTAAGTTTCCCACTCAAGTTAGAGCCCATCAGGTGGATATTTCCATCCTTACAGGTACCTGACAGCCTTTTTCCACTTTTCCCATTTTGATCATCACCTCACTCTCTAGAATGGGAAAAAAAAACAAAACAAAAAACTAAACCTCTGCTATTGAAACTTGATTTTTTTTTCCCCCTAGGTGAGATATTTACAATTTACAGAATATACATCACTTAACTCTACAAACACTGTTGATTATAATATTCAGTAATTTCAGGAATTCAGTGAATGTCAATAACACATATATAACTATGGGTGTATGCATGAAGACAAAGATATTGCTATCCCAATGTGACTGTATTAGCAAGTGACATACAGGACTTTATATAAAGTGGTACTGAAGTGTTATTCGTAATGTTTTTGGGGTTATACATTTTGCCTTCAGAAAGGCATTAGTCCATGTAAAGCCACAAATAACATATACTGCAAAAGTCTTTCTTTTTAGGGTAAACAAATAAGAAATATAAAAACATGCTAAAATACTCTTAGAAAAAGAAATTATACATAAATACACAGGAACTGCTGATGTATGAGCTAGTAAAATTATAATGTTGCGTTTCATATGTTGCCTTTATGCTTTAATGTAGTGTTTCCTCGTATTAAAATAAATATTTTAATTTCTTTGATCATTATTAGACAATGCATTTATCTATTTTTATGAAAATTGAATAAATATTGGATGAACAAGAAGCTCTGAAAATCAGAATTAACTGCTTTTATATCTTTTAATGTTGAAGTGGTGGAGGCCTATTCTTGTTCTGTTTAAATTAATGCAATTTTTACTTGTGACTCCTCAAAAGGCCGCAAGATAACAATATCGTGTTTCTAAGAGAAAAAGAAAGGTTGGAAATATGACCTAATCTCCTATACTGTGTGAAAAAGTTCATAGTCATTACTTCTGGGGATGACAAACCTTACCATTGCCAGGGTAAATTGGTCAATTTACAGCTAACTTCTATGGCATTCTGGGCTTGCTATGCTCTGTTTGTTTTAAATGCTCATCCCTTAGCTTTAAGAGCTATAATGCAGGGGAGGATCTTTTTTTTTTTACAGTCAGTAAAAGCAATCTCAATCATTCAACTCTATATACATATTTAAATACATATTACTCAAGTCTAACTTCTGCATTAATACAATTGCCTGGATCTTTTCCTATAACACAGTCATAAGCACTTTTTTTACATACATATTATAGAAGACTGGATAGACATAAACAGTCAGATATATTCCTGGAATTCTGCATTGTACTCAAGACAGAAATCATGCATTTTATTTGCTCTCCTATTATGTTATGCTCCATTAAAGGAATGGAGCAATGTGAAACCTCTGTGCACTATGAAATCACAGACACAATCTGCTGAAACTATGTCACTAAATATGCCAAGTTTAAGCTAAGCATGTCAGCTAAGAGTGGATATGCTAAATTACTGGGTAAAGTTTTTTTTATCCCCGGAAATATGGTGCAATATCATGGTGTATGGATCTGATTAAAAAAGAAAAAAGAAAAAAAAAAGAAAAAAGAAAAAAGAAAAAAGAAAAAAGAAAAAAAGAAAAAAGAAAAAAAAAAGAAAAAAGAAAAAAGAAAAAAGAAAAAAGAAAAAAGGTAGTGTTGCTTCTTCGTAGCATGTTGGAATTTATGTTTTTCACATGGGTGAAAAAGTGCTTTCCTCAGGGAGCTATTTGCCATGATCAGGGGAGAGAAGATTTCACAGAAAATAATATATAGGAAGTAGAAGAGGCTCTATGAGCTTGAGGGATCAGGATACTTGGCTGAGAAAAGAAGAGACAAACTGGACAGGCTAATAGCAAAAATACTCATTGCAGATTATGGCGAATTTATTACAACTTACAGTCATGTGTTAGTTACAATCAGACCAAAGGTGCATCAAGGATCATTTTCAAAGAACAATGAACAGTTACATGTGTCTTTTTTATTTTTCTTAATAATTTCCACTGTGTAACTTTGAATTTGGTTACTTTTAGAAAATCAAGTCCTTTTAATATTAAGTCTCATGGAACCCCTCCCTTTTATTGTGAAGGATTTGGAGTTGGGTTGTTTTTTGGGGGGAGGAGGGGTTGGGGAGGTAACTTGATAAATCACCTTCATTCCTAATTGAAGAATTTTGCAGAAGAGACAGGCCAGACAAATCTGTCTCAAAGCTCTGGTTAACACCAGGTCCCTTCAGAGTCCTTAGGGCATGCAGGTTCAAAGGATGCTTCCAGATGGAGACAGAACAATTCTTTTTCTTGGAGCAGTGAAAATTTGCAATTTGCATCAAATTAGACAATAATTGCAATACCTGCAACAATTAATTGTAAATAATGAATACAATTATTAGCAATAATTATTAGTCAATAATTACACTCCGTAACTGAGACCATTGTGTCTCCAAAGCAGTAACAGATAATGCACTACTACATTCTTCCTTTCTTATAAAGAAGTTTTGACTGTTTACCTAAAACTGAAACCAATTCTATTTTTGTTGTTTACAATGTAAAATAAGATGCATTAGCCCCTGTCAAGTGAGCCTGAGAGACTCAAAAGCATCTGTATCTTTCCCATTTAGCCTTCTACATGGAAATGATACCTAGACCTAAAAACCACATGTATCATTACACAGATACTAGAAAGAGACATATAAATCCCCTCCTGTTATTTTCTAGACTAGTGAAAAGGCTGTGAATGTAAGAGGACATTCCACAGATTCTGATTTGCACTGAGAATGCAACCAGTTGCTTTTCAGTTTCAGTACAGCCAGCTATTAGTTTGCTTTATAATATTTGTTACTATATCTAAATTATCATTCTGTCTCCCAACTTTAGGTGGATATTGTTCAGTGCTTTCCTTTAACTTACTGGACAGCAGATTTGCATGGATGTAAATGAAAGGATAATTTCCCTCCTGGCATGAATGACATGGCACCACAGAAGATACATGATCAGGTGACATAGTAGTCTTAAAATACTTATTCACATCATTGGGAAGGGAAGTTACACTGCAATCAATGGAATAAAACTTACTTTAAATTTTGTGTGAGATGAAAATTCTTTCCAAGGAATAAAGGAAATTTGTGTATTTAACACTTTAATTTCAGAAACCCAGAGTAGTGCACTAGTTATTATCAAAATAGTATATGCTTTACTGAATAAGATCTATCTTCTAAATTATCTCTCTTATCTCTAACTGTAACCAATAGTAAGCAAATATTTTACATAAAAGTTGTCATGCAGCAAGTGGATGCAAAGTAATTATCAATGGATGAAACATTAATGTTTCATCTTAATCCTGCATACTTAGATGTTTAAATTGTGAACAATGAATTTTTGTCAACCTGGAAAGCATTTCAATGCATTTGATGTTCTAACCCAACATTCTTATTACCTGTCAGCAGGTACAAGTTCCATTACTGCTTGAGAAAAAATAATACTCTCACAAAGTTGATGCCACCTTCTTTTTCTGAAGTCAAGGGAACAAATTTCCCCCTGATCAGTATGGCAGCCTTGGAATTTAGCACCCCATAGACATTAGACATAAACTTCTCATGTTGTTTGCAAGCTCTTATAATTGGAAACTAGATAATGATCTAGGATAAAAGATCTCTCCTATTTTTGGGGCTTTTTTTCTTTCTAATATCATTCTTTATGAAATCTCCACTTAAGCTAGAATGAATTTCTATCATGGAGCTGTGTAGTGACTAACACTGACTGTGCAACTATCCCAAAGTTATGGAGCTGGAAAAGCTGGAGTATTTGATCTATTCTAGTATTATTCAGTAAATAAAGGTCATTTCCATGCAATGGATGGTTTGTTATTATTTGCCATATGAGTATGACAAATCAAAAAGGAGTGAACAAATCAGATTTGTCTCATCAGTTTTATCCAACCATTTGTTAACTCCAAAACTAAGAGATTACAGTTTACAACATGCCAAGAATATAAGATATAAGGTGACAGACAGGATATAAAAATATTAATAAAATATTGTATATTAATAAAATAAACTCTGGCATGAGTTCCAGGTGGGCACCAATGCCTGCAGAGGAGGAAAGATATTTCTGGCCCAGTGAACATCAGTGATGAACTATTCTCAATCTTCATGATCCCATGCTATGGCATAAGAGGAAAAATTGTGCAGACTTTACAGGCTCCTAAAATCCAGAATAACTGCTCTGGAGTGTACAGAGAGTCCCCAAATGGTGTCATGTACTCCCAGCTGACAGCCAGTGTCAACACTGTGTGTTGAGGTGCAGCAATACAGAACTACACGGTGCACAGCTAAGCAAACAATATGCTCTTTAAAGGCAGCAAGTGAAATTGTTTCCATTACTCCTGTGGCACATTGGGCTTTATACCTGGAATTACAGGCAAAAATGGAGAAGATATTAGAAGATGGAAATAATAAAAAAAAAAGGATAATATGGTTTATGACAATTAAACATAACCCTGAGTAAAATCTTTGTAATTTTCAGAACCATGGTGCTTATTCGAAAGATTTTTTTTAAAGGAATGATCCATTAAAAATGGGGATAAGAAAGAGAGAAAATGTTCTAGTAAATTTAAACACTATTTGATGGGGAAACAGTGTAACCATGGAATAAAAGGAATTTCAGTTAATAATATTAGTGCCATCCCTTCCTTGGTAATCAGCAATATAAAGAGCTGTCTTTTTCATATACAGACCAGTAATTTAATTTAATTATGATTTCAGAAGACAGAAAATATGTTTTCTAAATAAATAATGGCTATCCGATTAACCTAAAAGTATTTCAAGCCACTTTGTAGTTTTGGAAATCAATTAAATTTCTTTATTAATTAGGTTTCAAAAATATTAAGATAATTTTACTTGTACATTTAATAACTCCAGCTATTAGAAAAGAAAAATCAACAAAAAAAGAGTTTCAGTAGTTTTAGAGCAAAAAAAAAGAAAAAAGAAGAATAGAAATCTGTGTATGTCTTTAAGGTTTTAAGTGGGTTATTTCTGAATTACTTGAAAGAACTGATCAATATTTCATAGAATCTCACCACTGTAGATAGTTGTTTAAGGCACTTTAATCAAACTGAATTATGGGTCTTTTAGCTCACTGTGGCAGTCAACATTTCCAATAGATAAATGTTGACAACAGTGGTTCTTAGTCTCTAATTATATTTTCCTCAAAATTGACAGTTTTTTGAATAACAACTGAAACAGTCATGACCTGGTACTACAAAAATAGTCAGACTTGTGGACATTAAATATAAGTAAAGAACTGAGTCACTGGGAAATGGACAAATAATAATAAAGATGTTCAGGTGCCAAATATCTGTTGAATGCTATTTTACCGAGGTTTTCAGTAGCTCAGAAAAGACACAGAGAAAACAGCACCATTTATATATTTTTCAGATACTGAGAAAAGAGCAATCTTATTTTCACAAACTCATTGAATGACTGAGGTTGGAAAAGACCTCTGAGATCAGCAGGTGCAACCTTAACCAACCACCGCAGTGTTCACCACTCAGCCAGCTCTACACATCTTGTAAATCCCTCCAGGGATGGTGACTCCAGCACTTCCCTGGATAGCCTATGACAGTGCTTGACAACTTCCCAGTGAAGAAATTTTTGCTAATATCCAATTTAAAACTACCCTGGCACAACCCAAGGACATTTGTTAATTGGGAGAAGAGAACCTCCAGCTAGCTACAGACCCCACTCAGGTACTTGTAGACAGTACTAAGGCCTTCCCCAAGTCTCCTTTTGTCTAGGCTAAATATCCCCAAATCCCTCAGCTGCTCCTCACTAGTCCTGTGCTCCAGACTCTTTCCCAGCTCCAGTGCCCTTCTCCAGACAAGCCCCAACCCCTCAATACCTTTGTTGCAGTGAGGGGCCCAAAACCTAAACCCAGCATTTGAGGTGTGGCCTCACCGGTGCCCAGCACAGGGGAAAAATCTGTGTCCAGCTCTTCTGGCCACCCCATTCCTGATGCAAGACAAGTGGTTTTTTTGCCTTTTTGACCACAGCTGTTGTAGCCACCTCATTGTAACTACAATACCACAGGTATTGTAACTCCCCCACCTGGTCTGTGTGTCAAGGCTATCTGCAATTAAGAGTGAAATGTGTTACGACAGGCAGAGTTGGTGCTAAGAACTAAATAAAAAACCCTAATCTGCTGAAAGGTTGGATTAATTTTAGTTTTGTTGAAGCAAATGCCAATTAAAAGAAGTATTTGGTTTCTTATTAAATGCTCTTTTCTTTACTGAGAGTTCTTAAAATTTAGTGTGACTAATGAATTGTTATTGTAGGAAATGTGAGTTAGAAGTTGGTAGAACATAAAATAAGTTTTACCAGACAAAAGTTAAGTTTTCTGAAGATCAAGAGGAAGGGGGAAAAGCTGATTAAGTTTAAGATACATTTCTTGAAAGTAACCGTTACTGAAGTAAAAATCAATTTTGGTGAAGAAACATTTGCAACTTTTAAAGCCCCTTTAGACAAGTGCAAGAGGACATTCCCTTTTCATTGTCTGAAGAAGGTCTTTGAAGAAGGTCTCTGATGTTTCAGGCAGACCCTGTATTGATCTGTAAATTGGTAAGCCACATGCCACTCCTTTGCAGTCTTTGACTCAAGGAGAACTTTAAATATTAAAGAATTGTGTCAAATTGTACACTTTTAATTTAGTTTTAGATATTATTTTTTCATTAAATAGAGTTTCTTTCCCCTCTAGTTCCATTCTTTTTCTGCCCACAGAAGTATAGGACATGCATTTAGCCACAACTTCAAAAGCCTTGAAAAAAGATTTTTTTTAAAAGCCATAATGGTTAATGGCAATATAAGAACCAAGACCAGTCTGTGAATTAGTAAGTATGCAAGGACAATTTTTAAATTTCTGATAAGAACTCTGTGTTACCATTTGTCAGTAATAAAAAAAACAACCAAATTTGGGAAACACTGAGTGAGCTTGGTTGCCAGGTTTAGGAAACCATAGTTTCATCCATTATGCCCAAAAATCAAATGTGTGCATCCACAAATGCTAACACTGAATAGAATTTCCTGGCTCTACTCAGATGAAAACACTAGTGGTATAAAAAACCTTGTAAAGTATAGATTAAAAAATTTAGTTCATAATTATCCAGTTTAGCTTGTTTTCTTCTCAATCTCTGTAGTTCCTTTCTTCCGTTCATTATTTTCTTTGCTAAAACATTCACTGTATAAACTCTTCTTTAAATCTTTTTCTGACTGCATAAAAATAAAGAGAATTATGTGGAGTTCAGTTGCACTGCAGTTTCTGGCCATCTTAATCAAGATCTAGTCAAGAACTGAATCAAGATTGCTCCTATCAATCCCATGTACATTCATGCATTAATTATGATTGTCCCTAAAGTTATTAATATAAAATGAATATCTCAGAGAAAAGTTTTACACTGAGAGACTCTTCTCATTTCAATGGTCTTACTGTTCAGTAGTAGTAGCCTAGCAAATTCACTAGATCACATAATCATCCTTAGGATTATTAGCATTTACAAAGAGAGCATTTCCACATGCCTGGAGGAATGCTCCAGAATCCAAGATTTCTTATTTTGGAATCAGATAAGAATCAAACAGAACCCTTTGGGAACTGCTGAAATTGATGAGTGTGCTGATTGTGGCAGGAAAGGTTTTCTTTTCTTTAACAGCCAACACACATCACATGGGAACAGAACTGAGTGGCTGGCTGTGGGATTACATAAATACAGTGTATCAAAGACCTACCGAGGGAAAAAAAAAAGCAAACCATGTTTTGGTTAATTATGTCCCATTTTGCAAAGAAGGATGTTGCTTTCTTTCTTCTGCGTAGTTTATACTGAATTTTGCAATTAAAGTCTTTTACTTGCTGATATAAACTGAAAGTAGCTAGGAGCAGGATTTCAATGTTTAGGGGAGGGGAGAATGTCATTACTGTAATTTGAAACACCTAGAGAAACCCAGTCTCTCCTTCTCAAGGTTAGCAAAGGTATATCTAAGCCAATGCCTGACCATGACATATGAAACATTATTTTTTTGCTTTTTACTTAATTAATAATGAAAATAATAAAAATATTTATTCAAGAAACAGTCACATAATTCCAACAGAATTAATATACCCACCCCACTTAATTTAGCAGTTTAATTTAGGAGTACACTTCTATTTCTCTGATTTCTCTCAATGATGTGTGACAAGGGTATTTTTTCCTCTCTGTTTTATTATCATTGCAAATTATTTCTCGAATAACCTGCACAGATTTCACAAGGAACCCCAAACGTATTAGGTGATTATGTAATTAGATCTTTTATTGTAATGAGTATGCCATGAAAAAGAATGGATTAAGGTCATAGAGAATAAATTTAGCTCTGACATTTGCTATTTCAGAGTGCTCGCTTTTACAGCTCTAGTAGTCTATTAATAGCTTTGTTTGTACAAATGTGTAGATGTGGCATGCCACTATGACATTTTTCTCTCACTTGAAAATTCCAGAAGGAGTTGATTTCAACTGCTTTTAAAAGTAATGTGGTGCTCCTTTGGAAGACTTTTTTTTTTTCTCAGTTGAAGATGTTAGATGATTCTAAGATGCTTAAAAGAATAACAGAAAATTCAGTAGCTTAGGCTTCTGCTATCTTCATATCTTATTGATATCTTATTGTTGTAAGGTACAGAAGCATTAATTTAGGACTTGTATAATTTATAAGAGAAAGGAATTCGGGGGGTCTGAGTATATAAACTCTTCTGGCTTTACATGGCTCCTGAAGTTTTGATAAGAGATTCTCAAAATACAGATAAAGCACTCTAAGTTTCCAACGATGTTGTGGTTTGTTTGGTTTGGTTTTGGTTTTAATTCTATGGTTTGCATAATGAACTAAAATATATCAAATACATTATTTTCAGTTTGGGATGCAGAAATGTATGTATTGGCCTTATACTGAAGACTTGACATTTATTTCACTGAAAAACCCCTTTAAAATAAGAAAGTTTTTTCTTTTTTTTTTTCCAAAATAGGTGATTTTATGTCTTACTTACTTTAGATTCCAGAAGCATCATTCTTGTTTGTTTGACTGGGTTCTTTTTTGGTTTTTTTTTGTATGCAAATGGACTATATTTTAGCAATAGGTAGGATTCAGGTTTGCATCTTAATTGGTGACTTAGAATGCCCAGCATTATCCTTCAGCAAAGTCAGCCTTTCATATTGAAATTCTTGAATGTCACAAGGACTGAGAGTAGATGGAGAACTATTATTATGTTTATTTTAAACTGCCCTAGAGTTTCAATAACGCTCTCCAGAAGAGGTGAAGAGCACAGCATTTACCCACTTGTATAGATGTTATTTTATATGAATTGTTTTAAATGTTCTAATTTGTAATACTGAAAGAGAGACTGTGTGACCTCTTTTAGCTGAGCAGGAAAAGTATTTGCAAATAGAATATCAATAGATATGTTAGAAACGTGTGTATGTGTATATTTGTGTGTTTGGATATATATAAAGGCACATACACAGAAAAATAAATAAAGCATAAAAGGATTATATATTTCCTAATGCACAGACAAGATCTCAAATGAGTTTAGATACTATTAGGCTAAGCAGCAATGGGTTCAATCCCCCAGAAAAACATCAGAAGAGATTTTAATGATCAGTCAAGCACCATTCAAGTGGGAAGGAGCCCTCTGTCTTGGCAGATTGTTGTCCTGCAAATCCTCTCAGGCTGATCTTTTCCACGTTTTTGCTTTAGGATTTTAAGCCTGTGCATTTCATTGGTCTTCCACCTCGAACTTTTTAGATACTAATGATCTCTACCTCTACAGTTTTGTCAACATTTCTTATCTTGCATGACCCTCACTGATGTGTCATAAAATGTAGCAAATTTTTCTGGTCTCTGAGCCATGGTATCAGTGCTGAGCCTTAGATCCTTGGAAGACACCTGCAGAATTCCTTGTTTGAGATGAGAGTAAATCACAGTGATTTAGGAAGGAAAGGATTATATGGGTATTCTGATTGCAAACTTCATTATTGTTAAATCAGTTAGCTTTAGCAAAAAAGCATTAGATATTTTCATTCGAAATAAAACATAGAGAGGATGGAGAAGGAAATATAACTTTTTTCTATAATAAGGAATATTGAAAAAGTCCAATAATTTTTGAAGATTGGAGGAGGCAGCTACTGCTAAATGGTTTATTAGTCTTGGCTCCACACAAAAAATAACTAGCCTTGGCACATAAGACTTTATCAAATCCCATAACTCTCCACTTTCTATTTCTCTTGTATATGAGCTTATGCAGCAACATTTTAGAAGGCTGAAAAATGTCTGGCACCAACAGAGTAGAGCTGGAGTATGACAGTGTTAAGTGCAATGTATATGGAAACATCTTTTCCCTCACATAAACATGTGATTGTCGATGTATGAGAGTAGAATATCTAGAAAAATAATAGTCTATTTTAAAACTTATGATCTTAACACTTGTTTTAGGAGAAGCAGAGTTGTTATTCTCAGCTTACAGATGGGAAAGCTAAAATCACAGAGCCATAATAAAATATAACATATATAAAATATAGCACAGAGGTTGCAGGGCAGCTCATAATTTAATTTAATTCTCAGTTCAATACTCAATGTCTGTGTGGCTTCACTGCACTCTTGTCCACACTTGAAGTCCCTGTAATACTCCCAAGTATATGATAAAAAAGCTGATGCATGCGTGTCAGACCACTGGGTAACCTCAGGTGGTGAGCCATGATAAGCTCTATTGTTTGAAAAAATACTTCATCCCTAAATTCATTCACTAAGGCTATCAAAATCAAATCAGATCCTAAAATGACATTTCAGTGGGTTCATTGTCAAGGTTAGGTGTTTAACCATCTATAAAATTCTTGATCGAAAAGGAGGATTTAGACATGAAACCTCTGCCTTTCTTTCCAATGTGGTACCATGGGGCATCCTTGATTTTCCTTGCTTGCAAAAGGAGGATGCACAAAAGGTATTTCCAAATGACTTGATATCTGGAACAAAGTTATGGTGGTTTTCTGATGTGAATTAAAACCAGGCCTGCTTCAAAAACTTCTGATATTCTGTACCTGCATTGCAGTTATTTTGGTTGGAAGGGACGGGGCTCAGAGAAGTGAATATTATATACGTATAGGATAAGGAGCTGGGAGAGTGACATTGATATGATCTGCTCTACAGGTTTCCTTGTAATGTCCCAATACCTCTTGAAATGTGAGAAGAGACACTGTTCTGATATATAGTGCAGAAATAATTGCCTTCTGTGTCCGTCCAGCACCACACATACAGTAGAAGGCCTTTAAAAGATTTGTGAAAGATCCTGCAATATGAATTTATTTTCTTTTGGCAGCAGTGGGGTTGTTGAAATACCTCAGATTGTCTTCTGAAGGTTAATTAATTTTATGCTAAGAAGCTAGTCTTTCAGAAGCAGCCATCTAGTGGAAATAGAAAAGTCTTTAATTAGCAAACATTGGATATAATACTCAGTAGTTATATGAAGACACACAAACCTGCAGTTTTTATATTATCACACCATGTAATTATTTCCCCATATCTTCCACTACCCCAGGTTTTCATAAAAAAACCCCAAAAACTGCAAAACCTTTGTACTTCTTCAAATTGGATCTTGCTTTTTACTGCACTGCTGCTAACGCTAGAAGAATACTTCAGAATATAGAATTAGTAGGAAGATTCTTTCCTTGAAATGTACCACAAAATAATTAAGTTTTTTGCTTTTAAAAAATGACTTTTACATCTGTGTTCTTAACTCCAAACATTAAGAAGCAGCATTCTAAGAAAAATTATCTATTTTTAAGCAAAGTCCAAGGGAAATGTAAACATATTTTTCTGTCTATATCTGAAAATCATATTAGTACATTACACAGCAGGACTTTTTTAGGACATAAATCACTACAATATTAGGGAACTGTTGATTATATTTAAGCTTTTAAGTTTTGTTTTAAATTTCAGATTCACTTGGCTAAACAATGACAGAATAGATTACTTGAATTGTAGAAGATGATTAGGAAAAACATTTATGCTTGTGTAAGTTCTTTTAGTGCTGTAGGCAACAATTTCACTGCATGGATAGAACATTGGTTAAAAAGAGAAACCAAATTATTGATATTTTGGCATAGGAATGGTTACATGGGGAGTCAAATCTCCTGAACAGGATGGTGCCCCACAATTTCATGCAATGGGTGTCTCCATTGCTGACAGCAGCCTCTTCAGCTCAATGGCACAAACATTGCTTTCCTAATTTCAGAGTCTCCAGCTGATCATGATGCCTAGAGAGGCTGCCTGGAATGGAGACTAGACAGAGTTAAAGGAATAAAGTAGGTATTTATTAAAAGGCCTTCCAAGGATACACCTTGGGCAGTACAAGAGCCTGACGGGCTCTACCCAAAATAGACCCAAAATGGACACAAGATGAACTACCGGTCACAAGTTTTCATACTTCTATAAGTTTTGGTCCATTTACATATTGGGGTTAAGAGTCCAATTACAGCTTCTGGTTATGAAGCTGTAATTCTGTTTGCTCTCCCCAATTTGCTGTTGTTTATACTTTTTGGGCCTGAAGCTGTAACAGTGTCCTTGGTCCCTGCTAACAGCACTGGCTGTGTTTAGGTCTGCTCCCATTGTAGTTACTCAAATGTTATTTATTTCATTGTAAATTGTGATTCCAATTTATAATCCCTACTAATTTTCCTCCATTATTGAAAGGGTCAGGGAGAAAAGGGAACATCTTGAGTGGGTTTAATTTTATAGCTGTGTTTTAAGCCAGCACATTTACAGAACTGGTTGCAAGGCTAATATTTTAACATAATTATTCGGTTTCAGAATGTTTCAAAAGTTAATATCTGAATTTTTTCATCATGTCTATCTCATATCAAATTATGGTAGGACTTGACTTTTAAGTTTCTGTAGCACTTCTATTTTAATTTGAAACCATTTGAGTATAAATTTAGCCATTGATTTGGATGTAGTATTTGAGGGGTGAATATTTAAAGGGTGGATAAAAGAGGAATGAATTCAAAATTCACTAATTTAAGTATTTAAAACAGGTGACCTCTCTTTCACTGAAACTAACTATGCTTTACATTTTATTCTGGGTCAGGCCTGAAGAAATATTTAATTATTTATTCTACATCTTAATTAGGTATCTTTGAGATAATTTTCCTTTTTTTTTTACTTCAGCCAAATTAATCTTGAACTTCCAAGATAACCATTTGTTCTTATTAGTTTCATTTTGGACTCTATCCTTGATCTCATCCAAGTTAAGACAAAAGCTGTACTTCCCAGGAAGAAAGCTGTTTGAAGTTTGCCCAGTCATAGAAAAATCTGGGCATCCTTATGCAGAAATATGCTATATAATCATCATCCTTGTAAAAAAATTCGAGATTAAATATCAAGGGAAATGTTAAATGTTTTTTTTTGGGGTTTTTTTGTGGTGGGGGTACAGGAGATAAATAAGTTGTAATTGATATAAAGCTGGTATAAGTTCATCAGAATAGCTGTAGGCATGCACTGTAGTGGTTTTGTACTCTGTATTCTTGCCTGCCCACTGTCCTTTACCTTGCACAGCAGCATAATCCAGCATTTCTAAGTACAGACATCTCACTGTGCATCCTTACCCTAGCCTTGTTATTGAGGAAAATTACAGTTTGTTGACAATGCCTAGGGATTTCTCTGTCAGGAAAGAGTTTCTAATCTGGACCAGGGAATTTTGCTGTTGGAGCCAGAAAACTAGTATTGTGTTGCAGAATTTTCTGGGGTATAGGTATTGTTTTACTAAACCCATAAGGATGAGTATGGTTTTGGCTGAGATAAATGTAATTTTCTTCTTAGTAGCTGGTACAATGCTGTGTTTTGTATTTAGCATGAGAATAACATTGATAATACACAGATTGGCTGTCGCTAAATGGTGCTTACTTTAAGGCAAAGACTTTTCAGTTTCCTGTGCTCTGCCAGGAAGCAGGGGCACAAGCAGCTGGAAGGGAGCATGGCTGAGACACCTGACCAAGAGTGACCAATGGGATATTCCATAATACAGAACCTTATGTCCAGTATATAAACTGGAGGCAGCTGGATGGGGAATGGGCTGGGCATCAGGGAGTGTTCAATGAGTAAACACATTAAGCATCGCTTGTTTCTCTTGGGTTTTGTTCCTCTCCCTCCCTCACCTTCTTCCCTCTCTCCCTCCTTCCCCTTCCCCCTCATTAATACTATTATTATTGTTGTTTATTATAATTGTTTTTTATTATTATTGTTGTTGTTATTGCTGTTTTTGTCGTTGCTGCTGTTGTTACATTTTATTTCAATTATAAACTCATTCTATCTCACCCCAAGTGCTTTGCATTTTTCCAATTTTCCTCCCCAGGAGGGAGAGAGAGAGAGGCTGAGTGGTACTTGCAGACACTTGAGTATGAACCACAAGAGTGGGGAACAAAACTTAGCTGGTACCCTGTTTTTATTGGTGCCAGAGATACAGATTTAGAGCAAAATACTTGTTCAAGTGACTGAAATGGTATTAGCTGGAATTAAATAAAACAATCATGAGTTTAACATACCTGTGTCCAAAACTGTCATTGGCTATGAAATTGTCTTTGTTTGCTCAGAACAAAAAATGGTGGGTTTTTACTGTGTTTCTTCAGTTAATTTTTTAAGGAGATGATATTTCAACGTAAAAAGATCAATGTATTTCTACATTTAAAACCCAGTGAGATTTACAGTGTAAAAATTAAAGTGTTCTGAACATTGTGTTCAGACAGCAAGTTGTTTCACTCAATGTGTTAACTCTAAGATTTTATTAAAAATAGAAAAGACTCATCAAAACATATTTCTGAGGCATATGCTTTAGAATCATAAGTTGAATTTTTTTCTCTTCTCCTTTTTTTTCAATGTATATATTTTCCAACCTTTAAGATGATTTCCCAGAAAGGAGTGCAGAAAAGCCAAAGTATATATGTATTTCTGGTGACATTGTTAAACTTTTGAAAAAGGCAGCAGGACTTTCTTGACTTGGTATGGATAATTGCAAAAGGAAAAATAAGGATGAAAGACCTAAAGGTAGAAACTGATGTTTTCCACTTTGCATCATTGAGATTTAAATCATTATGTGTAGAAATGCTACAGTTCTTAATTTCATGACAATTCTTCTCATAATGGCACATCTGGAATCTTGCAAAAATGAATAATAAATATTAGCAGCTTCCTTTTGTGTTATTCATGAAAATTTCAAGGATCAGTGGCTTTGTAATTTCTGGTCAAAATCCAAACACATACAGAATACTACTAATTCAGCTGTACAAGTATCTGTGATATGCACCTAATAATTTGTGTTTTGATGTTTTGTTCTCAGTCAATTTTATTGAAAATATTGGTGAAAACATGCCAATGTATTTCAGTAAAATCAATTCTCAAGTTAGTATAGATCTTGTCAGTTGGATATGCACACAGTTTCATGCAGGGTCCTTCTGTGGAGTTCTTTGGATAAATAGAATGACAAGGAATCTTGGGATCACCTTTTTTTCTCTTTCCATCCCTAGGCTTTTTTAGAGTTGGCATGAAGGAAAAGCTGCACAAACAGCCTTTATCCTTTCATTCTTGCATGGTTGCATCAATCCCAAATTTTATTCTAAGCATATGGAAAAGCTAATGGATTATAGTGCAAATGCTAGAATTAGAAGACAAGAGTTCAGTTTGCAGATCTACAGCTGGCAGTTCATGCCCTTGTTTACATAGAGGATAATAATAATTTCATTTTCACCCAGGGCATGAAATCCTAATGCCATACTAGAACAAAACTTCATACCTATGCTGAAAGCCAACAAAATATCTAGGTTCACTGCAAATACCTTTTAAATAAGAGAGACGAAGTTGCAAGGCCATTCCCTGTATCCTCTGCCAGAGGATACTTCATCAGACTCTGATGAAGAAGAGCTGCCATACACCCTTCAAATATTTAGCAATCCCTGCCAACACACTTGGGATGATTTTGACTCGGTAACTACTGCTATGTATGATAACCAAGATGTGAAGAACAGGGTGACACCCCTTGATAAGGACAAGTATGAAGAAGGGAAGACATTTTGGAAGTGTGAAATTGCAGCACGGAAAGTCAACACAGAGTGGGGAGACAAATGAAAATAGATTTTCACATTCCCTGTGCTTTCAAGATCCTTGCAGTTTTCACCATTACAAACAGAATGTGAAAGAATGGAAGGCACAATGAACACAAGCTCACTGTGTTTCTAGTCGTAGGCTTCATTCACCCAAACTGTCAAACAGGCTGACACATTCACCAGCATGATATATATCCTTCTGCTTAAGGTGAGCATATGCAAATTTTTTTGATTATGCAAATTGTTTCCTGAAATAATTGCATAAATTCCAGACATGGAGGTGTGCAAAATATGGTAGTTATATAAGACAACCAACCTCTAAACAGATTAATTTAAATGTTTCTCATTTCTATGTCTTATTCCGTAAGTTCTTTAATCATGTCTATGAATGACTTTCAGTCTTGAAATTACAAAATTAATTCTGTTTTATTTTAGTTCTTATTGTCACCAAACATAAGAACTTGCTATTCCCTATGTGAAGATTCACTAAAGAAGCAGTTCAAGACTCTGTTGGGGTCAGTGAGGCTCTAAGAAAACAAGTGGCCTTTTCCTGCATGTTCTACTCAGTCTCCACCTGCATCCACCCATTCAGCCCTCACTACTGCTGTTCACTCAGCAGATCCAAAAGAAATGAGCTAGCTGTTAAGATGAAGAGCCCATTCTATCTTCTGTTGAACTATAACAGAATTATAGAATCATAAATTCATAAGTTGTAAAGTCAGAAAAGTCCTCCAAGACCATTGATTCCAGCTGTTAACCCAGCACTGCCATATTTGTGACTAATCACCATCCCAAGTGCCACATTCGCACTATTTTTGAACACTGCAAGTGGTGATCCCACCACTTCCCTGGGCAGCCCATTCCACTTTCTGTGAAGAAATTTTCCCTAGTGTCCAATCTAAACCACCCTTGGCAAGACTTGAGGCCATTTCTCTTATCCTGTCACTTATCACCAGGGAGAAGAGATTGACTCCTTTTCACCTCAACTTTCCTTCAGGGAGTTGTAGAGTGAGAAAGTCCCCCCAAGCTCCTTTTCTCCAGGCTAAACACCCCCAGCTCCCTCAGCTGCTCCTCATGAGACTTGTGCTCCAGACCCTTCCCCTGCTTCATTTCAATGTCTCTCAATGTCCTTCTGGCAGTGAGTAGCACAGAACTGGACACAGGAATCAAGGTGTGACTTCACGACTGCTGAGTACAGGGGACAATCACTGGGGTCCTGCTGACCACATATAGTTGATAAAAGGCAGGTGCCATTGGCTTTCTTGTCCACCTGGGCACACACACTGGCTCCTGTTCAGTCACTGTTGACCAGCATCCCAGGTCCTTTTTCCCCATGACAGGTTTCCAGCCACTCTGACCCCATCCTGTAGCACTGCTTAGGATTGTTGTGATACAAGTGCAGGCCCTGGCACTTGGCCTTTCTGAACCTCATTCCACTGGCCTCAGAGGGTCATCCAACCTGTCCTAATCCCTCTGCAGAACCTTTCTGCTCTCCCAGCAGATCAACATTCCCACCATGATACTTGCCCTGTTGGTTTGCACCCCGATTCTTACCCACAAACACTCAACACTATCATCTCCATCATTAGGCTCCAAAGAAAACATTCCCTGACTTACAGGGAAACCCCATTATCTCTCCTTCCTTGCCTATCCCCTCTGAAAGGTTTATAGCCATCCATTGGAGCACTGCAGTTGTGTGAGTCAGCACCATGTTTCTGTGATGACAACCGTGTCAAAGTCTTTCTTCTGCACCATGATTTCCAGTTCCCCCAGTTTGTTACCCATCCTGTGTGCATTAGTGTAGATGCCCTTCAGTAGGTCATTGATCCCACTGCCTTTTCAGGGAGAAAAGCTCAAATTCCTACATGATTGTTCTCAGAAGCCCCTTAATAAGATAATCCTTGTGTCTTTGCTGCTGCAAATTGCTTTGCAAGTAATACATATGCACAAAAAGAATGCTTTAAAGGACAGTGATGTCATAGTTACAAAGAAAAGATTGATATTCTGAGCTTAAATGTCATAGCAGGTTTTGAAAATTTTGATAAATATTGAGAATTCTACATCAAAATTTTTTAAACTGAAGCTCTGTAAATGCCCAAAATGTTTCTGTTTCCCAAATGTCCTTGTGTATCTCAAGTTCTGAACAGACATGACTATATCCAAACTGCTGGACTGAATAATGTGCAAGTGCCATCAATATTTCTAGGTTTTTAAATATTGTTCCTAAATTCAAAAAATGATACAATGAATGCTGTTTGGAACTACTCCATTGACATAAATATGGCTACAAGGAAGAAATTTGGATAATGTCTGAGTAAAAGATGTCACGAAAATGGCAAAAAGCCTCAGTACTGTTTAAAAGGTTTAAATAACTCAACTGAGGTTGGATAAGAGGATGAGTTTAGACAAAAGAAATTAAAACTGTGACATTAATAGATAGAAAAGTTACTGGTAAGTTTGGGGTTGGTAGGCAGCGTTTTTAGTCCACTTTAAACAAGTAGAACTCCAGTGACTTCAGCAGTTCTGATTTATACTAGTATAAATGAGAGAAGAATCCACCCATATGTCTTCCTGCATGCCTGTAATAAATCCTGCCGGCTATTGGTGCTATATAAATAACATAGTAGGGTTGGAATAAATTGTCAAACAGAGGGTTACATATAAATATTGTCAGAATTAGGGTTTATGAGGTGATTTTTGTGACATGGCTTACAAATAATGTCGTCACACTCAACTTTTTCACAAATTATTCAGGAACAGGATGAAATTGCTGAAGCCAAAAGAATTTGGGGTTCAAGTGAAACTCCTAAGCAGTTTGTGGCAAAATGAAGATTTATTTTCAGGTTGTAATTTTTGTATTTATCTTACTGTCCAACTTTTGTTCTTTTTCTTCAATGATTCAAAAATATTATTTAAAGTGATAAAAAAAAAAGATAACTGCTCCCTGCAGCTTTCAGTTGGGAATACTTCTATTGGAGCAGTAAAAGATTCTTTGCAAATACTGTATTTGGATGTACTTAAGTTTCAATAGTGGGTTGAGAGTGAGTTATTTTACTCTTGTCTCCTTCCATCACCAGCAACACCACCCCTGCTTAATTTGGTTCTTAGCAGCAGAAAGGTGTCAGTGCCATTTATAGAGCATTTAACTGTGAAGATAAAATCACTACTTTTCAGTATATCCCCAACAGGCTGCAGTGAGAACTTTTTTATTTTGTAGTTTGTTAAATTGTAAATAAGTAGGCAAAGATATGTTGACCATCAAGAGCACTTATTAGATTTATACTTCTCTCTTTTTTACTGTTCTAGATTCAGGACTGCCTGATTTTTTTAATTTTTTTTTTTTTCTCATGTGTGTCTATTTAAGCACAGTACATGTAGAAAACTGAGTCAGTGATATGATTTCCAGACAGCAAAAGTTAATTTGAATTTCGGGGCTTCTTCCTAAATCACAGCTAACCAGCTTACAGACTAATTAACAAGCCTTAGACCTCAGACTACAGCTAGTGTAGCCACATGGAAAACCATAAGTCTGGGTCTTAGTATTCATTTATGACCAGCTGTAGATCTAAGTTTTCATGGGTTGTCCAATGCCCACAATTTATGAACACAGATGTTGTCTCAGAGATTCAATGAGTGTTTATTTTCTTTCTTATCTCAAAGTTTATGTTTATCCTTTCTCCTATTTTTAAACATTTTTAAATGTGTTAATATTAAGATGGCTTTGGTTCTGCAACATTTTTATGTTATGATTATTAAAAATTGATTCCAAGTTAGAAGAAATTTATAATAGGCTCATTTTACTGCCTGTACATTTTTCTAATACGCTTATGCTTTACTCTATGCTTTCTGGCATAAGTCTCTATGTATTCTTGATGATGTGTCTTCAGAACCTCCATTAATGTTAGAAAGATTTATATCTGCACTGTAAAAGGCATAAACTGTGTCTACTTTTAATCCATCTCTCCTAAGTAAACTAATTCCCAGGAATATGTAGAAGTAGAGGTAGAAGAAATTAAAGTTCAAATTGCTTGGATAGTTACCATGAAGACTGTTCTTCCTTTGGGTTGTAAATTTTTTTAAACCCACATTCAATGCAGTTTTATACTGCTGTTTCTTTCTATAACTGTATTCTACCATTTTGCCCAAGCTCTCAGTGACACATCTGTAAAAAGATGCAAAGTCCTGTGGAATATTCATATGACTGATGGATCAGATCCCTGCTTACCATCACTGAAGAGTCAAGCTAAACTCCAGCTATACTCAAAGCCCACAAATAAGTTTTGTGGTCTTGTCTCATGTCCTGTCAAGGAAAAGTTAACATTGGTTGGCAGTTTATCAGAATAGTGACAAATATTTAGCAGCATTGAAGGACTCTGGATTTTACTCAAGATTAAACAGAGTGGAAAATTTTGAAACTGATGTATTTATGTAGGATTTGTATTCTACCAGCTCAGATTCATTCCTTCAGAGTACAATTAAAATTCATTCCTACATTTTGAAATTGTGCAAACTCTGTCTGGTTAATCCATATTCTCTCACTTGATGAGAGAGGCTTCATAAGCTGCTAACCGTGCTCCACATCTGAAGGGGTGGATATGGATGCAATCAGCTAAGTGAGTCTTTATGCTGCCTGGCATCGGGACAATCAGATTTCATCACAGGACATAAGTGCAGATTTCAGACCAGGAACTGAAAAATAAAAAGTGTTTTTGTAGTAACCAGGGGAAAGAACAAGTGCTGAGAGAAAGCTTGGAAAGGGCACAGTATGGTAAAACAATCAGAAATTGCAAAGGTAATATTTGTATGTGGTCCAATACAGAAGAACATTTTATTGTTGTTTTGCAGGCCTCAGTAAGAGCTGAGCTGTAGCAATGCATCTGAACAACTTAGGCCATAGTGTGCCCCGGCCAAACTGTCTGTAGCATTTCTTATCAGACCCCCTGGAATTCCTCAAGGCTACTGAAACATATATTGTTCTAAAATAAGAAAGCAGAGGCTGAGAAACAGAAAAACAAGACCACAAATACCAGATAACGGAGGACATTTGAACACCTGCACCGTGACAAGTCACAAAACCTGAAGATGGCGTGCTCAGTGCATGGACCACACAGAGGCACCAATCAAATAATGCATGATCGTGTGAACTGTAGTTTTAGAATGTATAAACAAGTGTATAATGCAAACAATAAATAGCTTCTGAGAAATCATATTGGTTTGTTGATCAAAAGTCCTGAGCTCCTGTACTGAGCAGGAACAATAATTGCCCTATAATGTGCTTATATTCTAACAAAATATATAATTTTCTAAAAACAGAGATTCTAACTTGTTTCTGTGATAGCTGTTTAACTGAGAAGGCAGAAACTGGCACCTCTTCAGATATCACTAAGGAGAAAAACTGTGAAACTGTGAAGATACTCTGTGTGACAGGTTTGAAAGGTCGTCCCTTAAATACAAACAATCCATCAAATTAATTTGTAACAGATTATTGATCATAATGGAAAGAAAGGGTATGATCTCAGTTAATCTTTGTTCTACAGTTGTAGGCATGTGGTTTCAGAAAAAAAAAAAAAGAAAAAGTTTATTCTGAGCCATGATGTATAGCTTTTTGTGGTATCCAAGGTGGGAAAGCTATTTCCTCTGACTTACATTTATTAGTTTCACCTTCATCTATTTCATTATTCTCTGCAAGCCCCATTAAGAAAAGGTAAAAGAGACACCAGTCTTGTTATGATTGTGGAATTCTTACACAGCAGAGAAAAACCCAAGGAATTAGGGCAAAATAAATGTAAAATAATAAAGATATTACAAGGGGGAAAAGAGAAAAGAGTAGAGAAATAAATAGGGAAAATAAGGAGGAAGAAGAAGTATATAGTGTTCAGGGAATAGTATAGGAAACCAGATAATTCTTGGAAGAAGAAAGGAAAGCATCTTAATGTGAGCCCTTGATTCTTCTGAAATCCCAGATTTTATGGATATTAACTTAAACACATTAAGCACAAAAAAAATTATTATAATTTTCAGAATGTAAAATGGGTTCAGGATTTAAAAGGAGTTTTCTACTGCATGAAAAATAATAGCTTTTAAAGAAACTGAACTGCATTGGGAGGTAGTTTGTAGAGGCATGCTTTTTTTTTTTTTTTTTTTTTTTTTTTTTTCTGTGCAGCATGACTCTTTTAGTCCTGTCAGTGGACTTCCATTTGTATTCATTATGCAGATTTCTAAAATTTTTTATTTATTTTTAAATTTAGTATTCATTGGGTGGCTTATTCAGTGATACTGAAATGTAATAAACAAGTGACTCACAAGGTTACTTGGTGTCACTCCTATGTTAATAAGCTCCGTTTTCCTCAATTCCATAGGGAAGAACTGCTTCTGCTCTGAAGGTGAAGCAAATTCTGAGGGCAGGATGTGTGACCATGGTGACTTGCCCTAAGCCTAACAACATAAGGGAGCACAGTCTCTTCCCTCTGATAAACAGTTGAATCCAGTTTTGTTGTTTATGAAAGTAAATATTTCCATTCCCATCCCATGAGAGCTACTTGAAGAAAAAAAAAAAAAAAATCGAATCTCATTGTGTTTGAAAAACTCTTCCTCTTCTAAACTATTTTATTGGGTTTTGAACTCTATTAATTTAAATGCTGCAGTGAGAAAAAGAAAATGTTAAAGCTGTTAGTAATGATTTACTAAGCATGTTCTGATTCTTTACAATTCAGCTTGTTCATTAATTTAGATTTATGAATATAAATGTTCATGTATCTGTACCCTAAAGAATATTTGCTGTAAAGCTGAAAAAAATCAGCTAGAGAAACTTCCAACAAGTGAAACTAGATTTGTTTCTTTTATGAGGAAGAAAGCCTATTTGGAATAGCCCTTCTTTATCAACAGTAGAAAATACACAAAAGTAAAGGTGTTTATCTTTGGAAATACAAGGTCATGGAAAAAAAAAAAATGAAGAAAAGCTGTTCTAATTTTATACTGGCTTATCAAACTGTGGATGTGTTTGTGCTAGTGATTTGTGTCTTCCAGAAGAAGCAGACAGCTATAGGAAAGTGAAGGAGGAACCTGAAATTTTATTCCATCCCCTGAAGTATAAATTAGTACTTTGAAGACATAACAGGGTAGTTCAAAAATTGAATATTAATATGAAGAGGAATGTGTTGCTCTGGAAGGAGAGGAATGGCTAAAGAATCAGCTGCTGTTCCATGTATCTGAGATGCACATGCTTGTTTTCCATTTATACAGACAGGCTGAAAATATCTGATAACACCTGACATTGTCAACTTTAGATATCAGCTGGATGGGACTTTTTGAACACAAATGCAAAGTCATTCAGAACACAGGCTTCAACATAAAAGTCAATGAAAACATCCCTTTGGAAGGACATGCTTTGGGACTCAGGGTGGAATTCAGTGCCTAATCTAAATTTAGCATTTTGGATGCTGTACAAAAAGTTCTCTTGCTGGCCCTGCAAAAGGGTGAGAACAGTCCACTTGTCTCAAGTCATATCTTTAGAGTCATACAGATATCTCAAAACCCTGCCATGTCTGAAATGAGCTGAAAGTCTTGTGAACTCCTTCTTGCTTACAGGAGAAGTAGAAATAAAGGGCTGGAGGAGTTCTAGGTGTGCAACACATGGAGGGAGCTTCAGTAATGCAGAGTAACTGGTAACTTAGACAAGGATGGCCAGGAGGTGACAGAGTTCAGAACCTTTAGGACAATAAGGAGCATTACCAGAAATTCAAAATAATAGATTTAGGAAAAATTTCTTCACTCACCTTGAAAAACTGGCTGATTTACTCTCTTGGGAAGAGGTTCAAAGACAAAATAATAGTGAAGAGGATGATAATGATGATGATGATTGATGGTGATGATGATGAAGATAATGGCAGCAATAATGTTCCTTTAAGCAAATGCGGTCCTAGAAGTTTCAAATGCAAACAATTCAATTGAGAAGAAAAAATCAAAAGAATAACAAGAGATCAACTTGACCAGCACATATATTTTCTAAATATACTTCAATTAAAACAGTGAAGATTAGGAAGGACACGAATACAACAGACATTTACATGAACAACAGCAAAAAAGTCAAGGTTCTGTGCTGATGTCAGCAAAGCATGTTAAGTGTATGTAATGAAATATATCCATGCACAATATAGAGTGGAGAAACAAAGAGAAATAAAGGATCATGCTGCTTCTTCCAAGAGAAGAAAAAATATTGGCTAAAGGTACTGAATAAGCTGAGGTATTTAATGCCATTTTGCACTTGTTTTCACCAGAATGGTCACCTTTGATCAGATTGCTGAAACAATCAGAAATAGTGATGTAAGAATAAGACCTTAAGTCACAGGAAGTAAAGGACAGATTGGGGTGTACTTATATGAATTAGATGTTTTCAGATCATTTGGAGCAGTAACTGAGATGGCCAATGAGATCCTCAAGTCATTAGCAATTTCCTTACAGAACTCATGTAAATGAGTAAACCTTCAAATGTCAAAAAAAAAGAAAAAGAAAAAAAAATTGGTGAGATTATTTTATTTCTCTTACAACTTCATAATTCACTTCTTCTCAGGTCGTTCTTCCCTAATCCTTCCTCCCAGGTCATCAATTGCCCCTCTGCTGAATGTGTGAAGCATTAGTATAAATCCAAATGGATCTTAATTAACCAAAATTGAAAAGGTTTAAGACCTATTTCTTGTGTCTCAACCATCACCGAGTTCCTACTCTTTTGGATCACAATTTAAAGAAGTGATAGAGGTGTAAATATTACATCTATGATAGAGAAGAAACAGTGTATTCACATTTTAGTTGCTCTGTTCCCCGGGAACAAGTCTCAGTTGATCAGAGTGGCAGCAAATGAGTGGGAGCACAAAGCAGGGTGACACACTGCTATAGAAGGTTGATCTGTGGGTGGGCAGAGTTGGGCACAGTTTTGTCTTAAATTGCTGATGCTAGAGCTCATCTGCCAGAGCCTGAAATGACTTCCCAAGGTGCAAAGTAGTGTACTATCAGCTTTTAGAATGATTCATTTTTCTGAATTCTTTTAAACATGAATCTGTCTGTAAAGGAAGGCTGATTACTCAGTTCCTCCCTGCACCAAGTTCAGTCTTTTGTCCACAGTTCAATACAGACAGGGAAGTGACTAACTTGTCATTTTTCTTTTACAAACAGCTGCTGGGGTATAATTGGTAAGAGAGAAAATGAACAACCATCTACAATTTCTAAAGTCTTGAGGCTGGGAAAAAAAACAACAAAAAACCCCACAAAAACAAAAACAAAAAAACTCCACAAAACCCCCACCCCAAATCAATCAAGAGAAAACAGGAGAAACTGCAAAGCAATGCAAAATTGGGAGAGAATTGGAAAATTATATCTTTATGAAGAAAAGGAGAAAAAAATGTGGAAAAACTGGAAAAGAACAAATGCAAGGAAAGCGAGATATAAAATGAGCTATCATTGCTTTTTAAAGTTACTTAATTGAGAAGAAGTGCCTTTGGTTATATATATGTGCAGAAGCAGAGTCACAGCAAAACCAACCAGAAGTTCAGGTGGCACTTCTTTAAGCACATAAATATAGTTTCAGGACCTAGTTACTGTAGTTTACCTCTGTAAGAATTTTAAGCTCACACACAGTGTAGTACTGTGATGGTTGTGTGCCTTATTGTTTACATCTGACCAATCAGCTCACACAAATGAGAGTTTTGGAACCATGCTTGGAATATTGTTTTTGCAATAGTGTCTTGTTACCTTTATTACAGCCTTTGAGAGACATTTTCACATGCTCCTGATGACTGGTGCAGCATTGTGCAGACAGACTGTCGTGGGGCAGGTAATTGAATATAACTTGATACAGCTTTGGCCAAATCAGATCCTGATGAATCATTTTCTCTCTTAGGGATGTAAGAAGGTAAGATTTGGTTACAATGGTAATTTTGATGGTACCCAAATGTATTTCCATATCTACCATACATGATACTGTTGTGGGTCAGCTCTGGTAGGCAGCTAAACCATCCAGCTAAACCCATCCAGTATGTGTGCCCCATACTCTGCCCCTCATCTGGTGGGAAAGGAAAGAGAATCAGAAGGAGAAAAGTGAGAAAACCCATGGGTTCAATTAAAGTAATGTAAAAGCTGCATGTGCAAGCAAAGCAGGAAACAGAGTTCATTCATGTCTTCCCATGGGCAGGCAGGTGTTCAGCATCCCCAGGAGAGCAGGGATCCAGCACCTGTCACGGTGACTTGAAAACCACCATCACTCTGAAAAAGTTCTTCTGCCCTTTACTTTGTCTCCCAGCTTTTATTCTAGATTATAATGTCATAAAGTATTGAATATTCCTTGGGTCAGTTTGGGCCAGCTGGCATAACTGTACCCAACCCCCCACCCCAATTTTTTGGCACAGACCATCCTCCTTTTTGGTGGGGTGATGTGAGAGGCAGAAGAAGCCTTGGTGTTGTGCAAATTCTGCTCCCAATGGAGTGTTGTAAACCTGCTTTTATCATAAACACAGAACATAGAACTTTACAAGATTGTATGGAGAAAATGAACTCTATTCTAGCCAACTGCAGAAACAGTATATATACAGTGTATCAGTGTAGTAAATTGGTTTATTTTCATTGTGTGCAAAGTGAAGTAAACTAGCGATTGCAATCTGTCTGCTTCACACTGACTTTGGGACAAATGTATAATTATACATGTACAATCATTATCCATTTAAGATGTTCAGAGAAATAACTCCTTGATGTGATAATGATGATCTGTAATCAATTTATCATTAAGATTTTATCTTATTTATACTATTGGACACTATCCTGAACAGCTTGCCTTGGCTGATCATGCTTGAGATGGTTTAGTATAAATTATTTCCAGATATCCCTTTCTCAATCTGTGTTCTGTTACCATAACTAGATACAGGTCTCATCTGCAATAAGCCCTTTCTAATAAAAAAGAGAAAAAAAGAATTTTTTTTTCTCTTTTACTTTATTGACACCCCATCCAAAACCTCCCTCTGTAATGTCTCTTGGCCATCTCTCCCTTAACAGCTCAGTAATAATGTGAGTTTTTAAAGAATTTCTCTTAATTCTTTTTGGTTTTCCTTTTTTTTCCTTCAGAGTGGGATGAAGGACACACTAAAACATAACATCAGTTCCAATACAGATCTGAACTTTTTGAAGTTAAGCTATATTTCAATCTGGATTTTGACAGGAGGGGGAGGTCTTGGGTGCTAGAGTCAAGCAAGCAAAAATACAAGGAATGGACACATTGAAGACAAATTCTGCTGTTCTTCAAGAAAGGCAAAAGAACATCTCTTAAATGTTTTTATCAATGCCTGGACACAGAAGTTGAGTGTACATTAAGGACATTTGCCAACAGCACTAAATTAGGAGGAGCTGTTAGTTCCTCAAGGGTAGGGAGTCCTTACAGAGATTTTGATAAATACAAGTGCTGGGCAATTCCCAGCAATACAGAATTTTAACAAGTAGAAATGCTGGTTTCTGCACATGGAATGTAATCATGGGTTATGGCAAGGGTGAGGGACAAGAGGCTGGAGTGCAGCCCTGCAGAATTCATCTAGGGATTTGGTTTGGTGATAAATTCAATTTGAGCTAAAAGTGTGTCCTGGTGGCCAAAAGAGCCAAGCTTGGGGCACATATAAGCACAGTTGAGAGGAGTGATTGTCCCACTGCACTCAGCATTGGTGCAGCCTCCTCAAGAATGCTGTGCAATCTTAGGCTCCACAAAATAGATACCTTGTAATTTTTCTTGGGTTTTAGGGTGGTTTTTTTGTCTGTTTGTTTTTACTTTAATGACAAATATAATTCAGTGGTTTTTCTCATGAAGAAAAAGAGACTTAGCCAATTACTAGAATGAGAGTTAAAATTTTTCCATGGTTTCCACAGAGTCAGCCAGGCTTAACCGTTGTGGTAAAGAAAAAAGATAGAAAACAATCTTTATAACCATATATCTAATTCAGTTTACAGTAAAAAAATTCTGCATTTTCCCTGTCCACATGTACATAAGACCTTTCTCCTGCTGAGCCAGAAGTTATGACAGTAAAACAGAGTGGACTTACGAAATGAAATTAAGTAAATGGTTTGAGCTGCAATTAATTCCTTTATCTACAAATTACTTCTAGGATTTAAGAAATGCAGATTGTCAAGGTCTTTCAAACTGGCTAAAATTAGACTGCTACCTTAGTAAATTCTGAGCACTTAAAGATCAAGTTCAAAACCTGGCTTCCTCAATATTTGGCTTTCCCACATACATTATTGAAAATATTGTCCTTAAATCTCAGATGTGTCATGGAATTCATAATTATCTATGGTTTTGTCTAGGTAGAGTTTTGCAAAGGGGAGACTCATGTACATATTAAAGAAATGCAAGTCTGATCACAGCTCTGCTGTGAGGAAAGGCTGAGAGAATTGGGATTGTTCTGCCTGGAAAAGAGAAGGCTTTGGGGTGACCTAATTGTGACCTTCCAGTCCCTGAAGGAGGCCCACAGGAAAGATGGAGAGTATTTATGAGGGCCTGGACAAGGGGGAATGGCTTTCAACTAAGAGTAAGTTTACCTTAGATATATGGAAAAAATTCTTGCCTGTGAGGGTGATGAGGCCCTGGCACAGGTTGCCCAGAGAAGCTGTGGCTGCCCTGTCCCTGGAAGTGCTCAAGGCCAGGTAGGCTCTGAACAATCTGGTTTAGTTAATAGTGTCCCTGCCCATGGCAGAGGGTTGGAACAAGATGATCTCTAAGATCCCTTCCAACCCAAACCACTCTATTATCTTATGATTTCATGATTTTTTGGAGTGAAAATACTCTACTACAGTGGAGTTAAGATAGTTAAATATTGCACCAAAATTACTTTTATGTTCACAGATACTCTGATCTGTGTGTATCTATACACTGATCTGTAGCAAGTCTACCCTATCCCATGCAATGCTAAGCAATGTTTAATTATTGTGACAAGTTAAAACTAAAAATATATTGTTTGATATTGTGCTTTATTTATTATTACATTAATCTATCAATATAGATACTTTTTCCTTTCTGCAAATTATTAAGCTTATTCAGTAATTAAATATTAACAAAAGGAATGCAAAAGCATAACATTGTTTTAGGAAACTATTCATAATGTCAGTAGGATTCACTCCTGTTCCTAGATTTATTCCATATTAAGTTGAAAGGATCTTCTCTAAGAAGTGATTTTCAACCAGAGTCATAGTGAAAGTGTCTTGCCTTACCTGTTAGAGAAGTTACCTTTGTACACAGTCTATAAAAATGCTTTTTTCTATGTCAAAGACAGCTTGTCCTATGCTAATCAGACAGCCAGAGAGAAAGCTGTATATATATCCCTTATATCCCACTGTGCCAGTCTCCTCAAAAGAGCATTCAATGTCTGCTTGTATATTGAGAATGTTCACAATAAATACACCCCAATTCCATAATATGTAAGGGAGATTTTTATGAGAACATCCTTAACACCTCTGTGCTTCAACATTTAAATTCCTTACTGGAATTTAACCTCTCAATACTTCCAAAATCAGGATCTGAGTGCCAGTTGATACATAAATGAATCTCAGAAGATGTAGACCTCAGATGCTCAGCAGGTGGCATGTAACCACCTGAGGCTGAAAGTTAGACAGCCTCAGACAGATTTGTTCAGCACAATAACTGGAAGGAGTCTAAATATACTAGAAACATTTTAATGTTGACACTGTTATCAGTAAGAGCTAGAGAAAGCCTTGAATAGTAACTCTCCTTTAATGCTGTAAAAGCACAAGGAGAAACAACTTTGTAGGGAAACAAAAATGAAAACTAGTGTCAAGCAAAGAAAACATACCCCTGGGTTTGGTAATTCCTCCCAAGAACAGGTCATTTCCAGCAAGGATTTAACAATAGAAATCATATTTTCCACACAAAGAAAACTTGCCTGTGGCTATTACTTTATGTGAGTAGGTTTTATGATATATAAATGTCATGGTTAGAATCCTAAGACACTGAGAAACTTGTGAGTAACCTTCCATTTAGTCTTACCTCGAAAGCCATTCCTTTAAGAAGAGTTGGCAGAAAATGAGCCAATAAAATCTCAGTATGTGACATTTAATCTCTGCCACAGACCACAATCTTGAGATCACTTACAACTCTTTTTTCCTGATGAGTTACTAGAATAGCTTTGCAGAAATATATTCTTACTTCTTTTGTACTGGGGAAAGTAATCCTGTGTCAGCTTCACATGGGCTGATGTCCTGGCTTATCTCTAAAAACATCAGAAACTTGTTGCATAGCACTCTTTGCTCCTTACTGCTTCAGAATGATTGGTTATTCTGGATTTAAAATGATTCAGCAATAAACCACATATTGTAATTCCAGTTACATTCTTTTTTGTACCTTTTTGCAAGTTAGTGAAAATGTGATTAATTTCAAACATAAGAAAATATTTGCTGTGAGACTTTAGTATTTTCTATTTCAGTGGGAAAGATGTTTACCTTCACAGGAAGGAAATACCTGATTATGGCTTTGCCAAGCAGGAAGATAATTATTGTCTGAGTAATTTCAAGGAGACATCAGCATCTCCAAAACAGAATAGGGCAAACAAAATGCAGTGTCAGGAAGAGCTAACCAGGTTGTTTGTATAAATAAATAGTAATTAATGTTGAAGAGATTGCAGAATCTGATTGATAACATGGATGGATTTGGGACATAATGAGACTAAGGTTTCCCCAGTGTGTTTTAAAAACAGAGTTTTCAGCTAGGCATGTTCTGATCAGAGACATGGTCTGTCAGCTGAATTGGGTAGATTGAAAAAGTTTTAGCTGATGATGTGCATACACCATTAATGTTTTATGCTGCAAGTTCTCAACTATTTTATTTTGGCCTTGATAAAACCCTGAAAAAGAGGATACTGGATCTTTTTGTAAATAGTGGCCACACTTATAAATAAAAAAAAAAATCTGTCAACATTTAAAATTTCCCCATTTTTGTTTTAGCCCTTGTCATCCAGAAGCCTTTGAAACAACTTGTGGGTACTTTCCAGGAGTCAATGCATCAGCAAAGCAGGTTTTGTCGTTAGACATCCTGATGTGAACATTCTTTTTCAGAAGCTAGGGGAGTTTAATTGTATAGAGACAATGAGCTTTGTCTGGCTTAGCACTGCAAAAACAAAAAACATTTTATTAGTGAAGATGTAGCTTCAGAGACTGGACTCCAAATATGTTTTTGTCAGGGTATTTAGAAACTTACAAGGTGTTTTTCCACTTTTCCTCACAAACCCTTTTGAAAGCTTCTCTCTCAATGATGGTAAAGTGAGCATAAGCAAGGAAAGCTTTGTTACATATGCAAAGCAAGAGGGATGCAACCTGTACCCCGAGAGTCTGAAAGTCCATGTCCCAGATGAATAATGGAGCAGGATTTGCACCAGTTAATCTGCTTTATAGTTTATTCCCAGTGGCATTAGGCATTTTCCAGTTTTAGGAGAGGGTTTTTGACAAATTCTACCACAACACACAGGTCAGGGAGATGTGCCTCACTTCCACACATTTACTTATCTAATCCTACACATGTTTAAACATCCTAATCTAGCACACTTTGACATTCCCCTGCTGTTACTGTAAGGAAAGGGAAACTCAAGTCATATAACACAGCATCTATTAAATCTTTAAAATGCACACACCAAATTTTGATTGTAAAGGTACATTCCATTCATAGAGTATACATTCACTTGTTTCTCCCAAATCTTAGTGCTGAAAATTCTTGTAACATCATTTTACTTCAAAATTCATTAAA
Organism: Parus major; assembly: GCF_001522545.3. Classification (NCBI taxonomy): domain Eukaryota; kingdom Metazoa; phylum Chordata; class Aves; order Passeriformes; family Paridae; genus Parus; species Parus major. The sequence goes on from NC_031768.1 coordinate 99,417,371, forward strand.
GACTGTGGAAGCTGGTCTGGGTCCATAGACAACTTTCTGAATTAGCATTATTTACTTTAGCTCATTCCTTAGTTGGGGTTTTTCATTTGCTTTTGTTGTTAATTTGGTTGGTATTTGTGGTTTTTTTGGAGGGGGGAGAGGAGATTGTGCAGGCAAATTACAACAGGTGAGAGATCTTGGTGCTGTGATTTTGCACTGAGTGGATATAATATCAGCTGTTTATTCATTGCACTGCCCTTTGGAGGTGAATACTTTTTAGAGCTGCATTTAAATTTCAATCTGTCTTTGCCATATCTAAGCATAATAAAAAGACTAGAACATTTGAGAAATATGAATGTTATTTCATTAATTTTTATAAATTTATAAAAGTGCCATGAATGTAAAAAAAGGTCCATATATATCCTTTTAGAGGTAGACCATCATTAGACATAACATAATGATGTTAATTTTCTAATCACTGTCACATATATATAAAGTATAGCAATTGATAAGGTCAGCAATTTCAGTGGAAATTTGTGTCAATTATATTCACTTGGTATATATGAGAAACTGCCACTCAAAATACAGCACTTGGAAAAATTTAATATTATCTTAATTGCCCTGGTGAATTTGAAAAATATAATCTCTAAGTTACTTACTTAAAAATGATGGCATTTATTTAACTCATGAGAAGATTTTTTTTTTTTTTATTAAAGATTACTTCTGGGTTAAAAGTACCTTAAAAAAAAAAATCTCAGAAGAATACTCAGAAGAAACAAAGATCTGACATCGCACAATGATTAGGTTCTAGAGTGCTTCAGTGGTGTTGCACTTGATGTACAAAGGAGCTTTATGTTACTACAAAGTCTCTTGGACTGCATTTCACCACTGGGAAGGATAACATATCTTGGGGTTTGCCTCCACAGAGACAGCATTTCTCCTTTTAAAACAGGAAATTGTTTTTTGAGTCAGTGGAATAAGCCTGTTTAGGAAAACTGTGATGGTCCAGCTCCATTTGAAGAGAAATTCCTGTCTTTTGGGTTACTTGGATGGCAATAATGAACAATCTAAACATCAAAAAGGCATAGAAAAGAGCATTTTTGATGTTTCTTTTGACTGAAAACCAGAAATGGCAGGATAAGAGGATCAGAAAGACAGACATGTTACAAAGATTAGTTTTGCAGAATATTATGCTGTCTACAGTGTGAAATTAAGAACTAAAAGACAAATCCTATTTGTCTCACTCAGAGCAGTTGCTTTTAATCAATAAAGTCACATTAGTGTACAGACTTTCAGGATCATGTGTTCACCTTACACTGCTGAGCAGCTGTAATGAATAGCTGAAATGCCAACTGAGCACTCACAAGCCTTATTGGCTTCACATTGAGTTGTAAGTGCTTGTCATTTCCCAGATTCAGATCTTGCACACGTAAAGCTCACTACAAAATCAATGCTTTCTCTGTGTCTGGACCACAGGGAACTTCACACTGCTATCTTCTGATTTGTGTCTGTAGATATTCATGGTTTTATTATGGAGAAGGCAACTTCTATTCAAGTCCCACAGCCCCAGATTTTTCAGTCCAGGTAATTTCTTGGGCACACTGTAGCCTTTTCCTGCCTGCTCAGCTGGTTTTAAATCCTGTGCTAAAATGGGATGGGCAATGATTTGTGCAGCTCCAAGACAAAGAATATTAAAACCAATCCCTTTGAAAACCAATCCACTAAAGACACCCACAAAGACATAACACACATAAAGAGCTTCTCAAAACTGAAAAAAAAAAAATTAAAAAAAAATTAAAATTCCATTATATCAGGTCTTTTAGGCAGGCAAGACTGTCCAAATAAGGAATGACATCCTAGGCCATTGAGATAATTTTTCCAAGTCATTTGACACTTATTCACAGTTGCTTATATCCTAGAACACCCCACTCCAACCCAGAGCCTCTGCAGAAGTGAACAGAACAGGCTGTTCAAGCCACAGATTACTACCAGTGACTACTAACTCTTCATTTTTCAACTTCAGAAGATGTAGAACTCTATTAATTTTTAAAACTGAAAAGTACATGTGCTGAGGTTTCACCTTTCCACCCCTCAAGGGGAGCAAAGTGGAAAGGAGACATCTCAGGCTGCATCCTTTATTGCAATTTATTGTGCATGTTAAGAAGGCACCCAGCTTTGTGTAGTGGGAATGCTCTAAAGTAAAATGTATTGCATGGTTTCCAGTTCAAATGAAACCTCATTATTGTCTATTTTATTCCATATCTACTTAGCAAAACATTCTGAGCACACAGCCAAATCTTAAATTGCAAAAGAGATCAGGGAATTGATGTAGGCAAAATTCTTTTAGAATAAAGCAGTGCTTGACTCCCCATCCAAGATCAGTGCATGTAGCATTCATTTTAAAATAAAGCAAAATTACAGCATTAAAAAGACAGAAAAATACCCCAGAGCTGTGGTTTGGAAAAACTGAGAACTCCTGCAGAGAACATCATTTCACATCAGATCAGTGGGAGTTAACAGGGAACATAATGCTGAACATAACCAGAAACATCTGAAAGTGAATCCCATTTTGGCAATAACTGTTTCTAATAGGAAAAAGGAGGATTGACAAACACAACCCGTATTAAGCAGCCTAATGTCTTAATATTGTGGCCTATTAGTTTTCTGACATCTACCCACTGCAGTTCTGTTCCACCATACCTAAAACACTGCGGGGTTTAAGGTGCTGAACTCGTGTTGCATCATTTAAGCTGCTGTAGTGAATATTCACCTGACCCTACTGCTGAGTCCAGCAGGCTGGAATTTCCATACAACACAAGAGATACTGTACAAAACATCTCTGTTCTTAAAGTTCTGCATTTTCTATCAGGGTAAATTTGTGTGTAGCAGATAGCTATAGATTGATTTTAGAGGTGGTATTTCATGTCTATATTATTTTGCTTTTTATATTTCAGTATTAAATTACTAAGCATATTACTAAAATGAAATTTGTTTTCATTTACAATAGCAAAAATGAGCTGAGCAAATACTACTTCTTGAATCAGTTTTGATCAAGCAATTTTATTTATGAAGTTAAAACTATAAAGAAAACTTAACCCTGTTGAAGAAAATCTTTTCTTTTTCACTGGCATAAACCTGTACTTTATCATCAGTAATATTGGACATGAAGGGTTTTTTTCTGTCACAGAAATTTTGTAAAGTCCAGAGTATTACTTAATAAAAGTAACATTTTCAAAGTGAAAACTTTTTTTTCTTTTAGTTAGATTTAATCTGTGTTTTCTGGTTTTGTCCCAAAAGTATTCTAATAGAATGAGCCCTTGTAGTATAGAGATGTTAGCTAGCACAGCCCATTAAAGTGATGGCACTAAAACCACAGTGCAATATTTTCAACTACTGAAAATAGGGAAAGGAGAAAAATGTTTATTTATTATAACACAAAAAAAGGGAAGTTCATTATAGCTATCTGGATGAAAATATGTATACTATGATCTAACTACACCAAATATATTTTTGATCCAAAGCTTTTTTCCCCCAAAATCAGTTAATGAACATTAAGTCAAATCAGGGACTAGTCCTGGGGAAGTCCACTGCTATTTTAAAGTAACACTGAACTTCATTTAATTTCACATTTAGTTCCTCATAACTTGACCTGACTCTTACAGAGCTTCATTGGGGAAGTCATTTATTTTAAAGAAACATATCTTCAAAATATTCAAAAAATATTCAAATTCAAAACCTGTCTGAAACCCAAGCAACAAGTTATTTTATTCATCATCTGTACATCCTGATGAACTTTGCTCTGTACCATAAGAAGTATGCAGCAGACACTGTGGTTATTGCTGTTTCATAACTCAAGTATTTCTAGTCAAAAACCTCAATAATATCTTAATGCAGAAAGCAGGAATTGCCCTCAGATGTCTAAAGATATGAGGCCCTAAGAAATTTCACTTTGGGAATTATTGTAGTGAATATGGCATCTTTGTATCATCAGATAGCTGAGAGTGGATTCCCTGATCTCTAAAACACATTTTGTGTTTTGAAATGCTAAATACCAGAGGAATTGTGCCAATTCTGATTGGTTCTCCAGTTTGTCCTTTGTGAACAAACTCCTGTTTTGCTATTAGACTCTCATGCTGAGCAGCCAAAGAGGCTCTCAGGGTGTAATGCAACGTTGCTCTTTGAATTGCAGAGAGACATACTGGGAAAATTCCTATTAATCAGCTCCCAAATCAGCACTTTCCTTGTTTCTACTGGTGTTCTTTCCACTCATCTTGTAATTTCTTTTTCTGAATCCTTATTCTCAATCACTTACCCAGACAGGGATAGTATATCAAATACTTCGAAAGACTGCAGGTTTTCAGGCTTTCTATGGATTTTTATTTATATGAAAACTTGAGCATGCATTGTTGTGCAGGATCAAGTATATCCACAGATAAGTTTTTTATGCTTTTGGGGTTTTTAAATTTTATTTTGTTTTGTTTTTTTGTTTTCTACATTGAGCAAAGATTTTCAGGCACATTGTAGAAAATCTCGTTACATAATAAAATAAAAAGGACAATGATGGAACTCTAGTCTCTAATCCAATTTGCACCAGATTGTTTTCAAAATGGAGTTTTTAACCAAAGCCCTTCAGAATGCTTTCAAAATTATGTCTCCTTGAAAATATTAGCTCTAGCTTGATCTGTCCAAAGATTCTAAATTTACTATTTCTTGCATGTTTTAAAACTGCTTTATGCTGTCCATCTCCTTAGCCTTTGTCAACATGTAACACATACCAACAGTGACAGTGCTTTCCAAGCATCATCCTGTACAGACAGCCTGGGAAACTCTCCCAAGTAACTCTTGCCTTGGAAATACCATGAATTTTAACTTCTAGTGCTGGACTTGATCCTGAAATAGTAAATACTCAACAGTTTGGCCAGGCTCAAATGTTAAACTCTTAAAACCAGTGAACTCTGAAACATCAGATTTAAACCTAACATGTTAACTCCTGATAAAACAATCAACCAACCAACCAACCAACAAAAAAATCCCCAAATCAAACACAAAGTGTAGACATCAAGCAGACAAACAGAAAAAACCCAGAAAAGCAACCCACAAAAAAAAAAATCCCAACCAACCAAGCAAAAAAAAAAAAAAACAACCCCAAAAATCTTAACCCTAGTCCAAAGTCTATTCAAAATTCAGAAATCATTGCTACTCCACAGCAGCCATTTAATTAGTTTATTCAGGCAGATGCCAGCCAAAAAACCCTTTCCCTTGTTCATATCACATGGTAACTCCAATCATCCATCTCTCCCAGACTGAATCTCTAATTCTGCATTTAGAATAAGCTTCTGCTTACTGACTCTTCCTGCACAGACATGAACATGTGTGTCTATGGATGGAGATGGGGGAACTGAAAGAGAGATGACTTCTGGGATCATGTCAGGTAGAGGGGATGGGGTGATTTAAAAGAAGACACTTATTAAATTTCTAATGTCTTTAGGCCATGCTTCAGTTTTGAGTGGGTGGATATGTTGTTAATTCCTATTACCAGGCAGCAGAAAAGGTGCTTTTTAGAAAGGTTAAGCTGAGCCCAGAAAGACTGATGAAAATCACATTCTATATGTCTGGAAGGTGGTTTTGGAAAGAGTAACAAGATAACTCTGTCTTTTAGTGGTAGAGCTATAATAAAGCACTCTCTGTATCTAAAAATCCACTTTGTAAGCCCAGGCACAAAGTTTCCACTAGTGATTCTGAGTTTAAGGCTAAACTGTCCTTGCCTCTTGTTTCATTAGTACATTCTGCAGCTGGACTGTAAAATAGTCCCTCTTGCCAGAACTGAAACAGGTCACTGAAATCAGAGCAGCTTTCTGATGCTAGGAGTCATCCCGTGGCTCAGCTTGAGCTGCAGTGTTGCCATGGAGTGGCTTTTTTTTTTTTAATTTAAATGGAGCTTTGTTTTTATCCTTTCCCCCTTCAAATATATGCTGTGAAATTCAATAAAAACTCGTTAAAATAATTTGGTATGGTTAGGAAGTAGACTGACACCAGTTGCCCCCATCTCTTTCTGATTTTAGATTTCTCTGCCTCAATGTACAACTAGTTTTTATGCACATCTTCAGATACAGCTTCATTTATTCCCCTAATTTACTGTCAGACCACTGAGCTGTCATGTAAATTACTCTCTTCAACAGGAACTGAATGAGAGATGGAGAGGCTGGGTTCCTACATTCTGTTATTATTCATTTGAATGACCTTTCTGTTCAAAAAAACCCCTGGAACTAATAGTCCCAATTTATATACATATATATTTCAATAAGGTTAATGGTGAATATTTCAATTAAGAGTAGTAGGGAAACTTTAAAGCAGCCCATGCCATTAGGTTCTGCAGAGCATTTCCTGACAGTATAGAGAGGAATTACAGATAAACACTTAACAATTTGAAACTGGCTGTAGTTTAGTCTAACACTGTTCTGTCTGTGGGACTTGGATAGATACTTTATGAAAAGGTATTCTCTGTCATGTGGTTTGGGAACTTACTGCATCAGAATAATGAAGATATGCCCAGCTGGAAATAAACATCTGCATATGATGAATTTTTCAATTCAATGATCAGTGTCTGGTATTTTACTAGAAACTTTGCCTAATATAGCATACACTTATACAAAAAAACCAAAAAAAACCCCAAAAAAACCCAAACAAAAAAAAAAAAAACCCAAACCCCAAAAAGAAACAAACTAACAACAAAAAAAAAACAAACCAAAACCGAAAACCCCAAAACACCAAACAAACAAAAAAACCCACAAGAAACAACAACAAAAACCTCACTATTTTAACCTTTTTATCATAATTCGCTTGTTTTAATAAAACTATTAGTCTCTATTATGTGGAATTTGACAATGGCATTGAAGAGAACAGGGAATGGCAAAAAAAGCCACAGGTTGTTTTGAAATTCAGCTGTATGTGCATATGGAAGTGACCTTTCAGGACTGATAAAAGCCAGTGATGAGTGCTTTTGAAAATTAGAAAATTTCATTCCACAAGAATGAAATTCTTGTGCACCAATATATTAATGTCTAGCAAAAAGGCTCAAAACATAAAAATGATGTAATGTGAAATATAGAAGCCCCAAAATTAATCTTCCATCTTGCCTGGAATTCTGAACCAGAGGCAACTCAATGTTTAATTTGGTGTACAAATTTTAGAAGAAGGACATTTTTTAAAAATATTTTCTTTATTTCCCCCCCATCCTCAATTTTGAATGAACATTCTACAATCCTAGAGTGCAGAACAAATACACATAATTATTAAGAGCTAAGACCTATCATGGAGATCCTGGATCCCACAGGATTTTTTTGAAAAAAAAAATATATGTTTTTTTTCCTTCAAGTTTTGATTCATGGGTGTAAATAGTAACTGTAGAATAAAATAAATAGAACTGTAAATAGTTCTTTTCCTCATTTCTGGTATCAGAAGTATTGGAACGAATTTTTGACATTTAAAAAATTAAAGTTTAAAATCCTTAATTTAAAAAAAAATCCCCAGAATATTGATACTATGTGGTATTTGTTTTATATTTCCCATAAAATGTGTTTTGTTTAAACATATGAAGTACTCACCCATCCTCACTTGGAGATATTTTTTCCTCTCTTTTCCCTTCCCCACCAAACTCAAACATGAGAAAACATGACAATTAAATCAGACTTCTCCACAATAAATTTTAGTGGTAAATGCCAAAATATAAATAAAATTTTAAAAGTAATCTCTAATTTTGTCTCCTCTTGTATTGAATAATTTAATCTAACTTGATTGCAGAACATTTTATTGACTCCTTCATAAAGAGGGAATTAATTAACTTTGACATTCAAATAGCAAGTCATGCTGTTTTCTGAATGCAAAAGGTCTGGGAAAGGCCATGAGGGACTGCATTTGTATGAGAACAGTAAGAAATAGTTTCTACTAATACTTCTATTATAACAAACAGGGAAGAGAAGGGAATATGTTAGAATCACTCTATAAGGGAAGAATTGATGCTCAGGAAATTATGATTTACTGAAATTAAGAAAAAAGGTATTTGTCAAATCAACAAATTATATTCTGTGCATTGGCCTACTGAAAAAAATACAGTTAAAGCTTCCAATTCTGATGTGTCTGTGCTTTTGTCAAGCTACAGTTGGCTTAGCAAATATTTGAGGACCATTTCAGTGGAAGGGTAAAGGCAGATACTTTGTGAAAAGCAGTGTGTCAGCAGATTTCTAATTTTGAGTAAAACCTAAGAGGAAAGAACAGATGGAGTAAAAGACTTACAATGGCTACAGTGCACAAAATGTAATTTATGTTTAAACAATTAAACATTTTGTAGTGACTTCCTTAATTAACTTCCAGTGCAAATCAGTAAGTACTGTAGGAGGAGTTATCAGTAGTTTCCTGTGATTTATGAGCTGTGTATGAAAAGGTAATATTCAGAGAGTGGGATTGCAATAGCTACATGTGCATGAGGATAACACTGGCTACACTTGGAAAGAATGAGCAAAAGTGATCTATTAATTCTTGGAGACAGCTCACTCTTCTTGTTGCATAATTTAATTAAACTACATCCAAATATAATGGAAATCTTGCTAATTGGCTCTAGGACATTGCTGAGCAAGACTTAGACCCTTTTGTTAACACTTGGGTTATTTCCTTTAAATACTTTACTGAGCGTGGGATCTACAGAGCAGCTGCATTTGGATTTCTTTGTGGGTTTCTTCTTGTTAATGTTCAAAGGGCCAAGTGCTGCATCAAGGGTACAGATAATTTACCTCCACAAGTATTACCCTTCTTGACACAGCTTTTGCAATAACATACTGCCATAGTTACAAAACTCAGATTAAGCACTGTAAAATAGCATGGCAGATGTTTTATGGTCCTTGTCCACTGCTTCCTCTCTGTGCTGCTTTGGGAGTGTCACCATTCCAGGCTGCTGGTACTGCCTGCATGGCCCAGCTGTCAGCTTTCCTGATGTAATAACTGTTTTATCTAAACCTCCATGAGACTCCCTATACTAAGGATTTCTGAGTATCAATCCCTCTGCTGCTCCATCTACTCCTTTTCCCTCTCACTGTTTAACTGATGTATTTCATTTTGAGACAAAAATCCTTCTGATTCCTCAGTGTTTCAAATGTCACCAGAACCAGATGCTTACAGTCTCAGCCCTACCTTTGTGTCAATAGGTTGTGCATCCTCCTCTGCAAATGGCCTCATGACACTCTACTTGGAGAGGTGAGTCTGAGCTCTGTAGGGAAAAAGTGCTGAATCACACCTGTGAGGATGGTGCAGCAGAAACAGACTTTTTTTGGAGTGAGGAATAAGTTATCATCTCCCTGAGTCAGGTGTGGAAAAATTACAAAATCAGCTACAGTCTAACCTTGAACATTTTTCAGGTCATTCACAATGATATAACAGACACTACCTCCTCCTTAGAGCTCTTGGAAAGAACTGAGAGAAATTTCAGGCTGGAAAGGGTGAAAAAACTGATTTGGGGAAAAAGAGGAAGAATGACGAAAAAGGCAAAATAAGAATTTAACTGAAACCTTGTGTGCCCAATGGGATTCTCGATGATTACTATCCTGATATTCTCCTTCCTTCTTTTCCTCTATCCTAGCCTGAAAACCTGTGGCATCTAGGCTTTATACATGCATAGATGAATGTATAAAAGTGAAACTATTTTGCACACACAAACACACACAAATCCATATACACACATACACAGACACAAACATTTGATGATTGCACAATGTGACAATATAATTTATATTATGATGGTTTAAATGTCTATTCATATATGTTTATATTCATATCTTGCATATAAATTATAACCAAGCTTCAAGGGTGGTGTGCCAGGACAAATGCAATGAACACTGGGTCAAAGACAAGAAATGAAAATGGATCTCCTTTTAACCCAAATAAAATGTACATACACATGTATATAGCTCAGGACATCTGGAGATCTGACCAGTGGCCACATTCCTATTTCAACAGCAGCTCCTTGTTTTCATCATGGTCTTGTCTATAACACACAGATGTCTCCATCCATGGTGTCTATCACTTAGAGTTCCATGCACATTAAATTAGTAATCTGAATGTTATTCTACTAAACTGTCAAGGTTACATTACCACAGTGATTAGCTTTAATGACAAATAAGCTTTTACTGAGTGGTGTTTACAACTGTGGGGACAGTGATGTCATTCTGTACTTAGACTTTGAAAACACCAGTTGTCTTTTTGTGCCTGCACTTTTCGTGGTCCTGGTTCCCAATGTCAGTTCTCACTGAATAGCCTCCAAGCTGCAGTTACCTGGCAACAAACATTTTATTCAAATATCTAACAACAACCACACTCATGTTGCAGGATCCTAGAGCATTTGACTGGGGAAAAAAATATTGATCCGTGAGAAGATAGATGCATATAAAGTTATTTGCTTATATTAATATCTTTTAGTTAGAACATTGGTACATTATCAAAATTGGTTCAGAGCAATTAGTCCCCTCTTCCATATAATCTGTTCACATTACTGTCATGAGTCCAACCAAGCTGTGCATTCCTGCATGTCCAGGTTGCCTCATCTCATTATTGCCACTACCCCCTTGATAAAAGAATGCATTTTGAAATGCTCTAGGCTTCTGAGGTTGGGTATCTGTTACTCAATTTTTAAAAAATTACTAGTCACAAGTAATTTTCTTGAAATGCACAAATATGTTTCCATAAATATAAAAACTTTTTTAAAGTGATGATAAAAATGTTTGCATTATCCATGATGTAATAATTGTGTGGAACAATGCACATAATAAAATTCTTAAGAATCCACTTCTGATTTCTCAAAATCCTATTCAACATCTATATTTACCTTTCCATATCCATATTCTGAAGTGGTGATGAGAATCCTGATTTTGCATTTGATATGTAGAATAAAAATCCTATTTTTATGGAGATCTTCATTTGTTACAGGCATCCCTGAGTTCTCCAGGTTTTCAGGAGTCAGTGGGAAATGAATGCCCTACAACCTCTTGTTCAGCCATGGACTGACAGAAGAGCTTGTGCTGGATGCCTTCCCATCAACTGGATCAACGTGTTCAGCTTTAAACTTCATGGGGAGACCAGGAAAAGGGATCATAAAGGGTAATTGGTTTCTCCCTTAAATGTGTGTTCAATTACACAGTTGACTACTACCAGCACAGAAACCTCTGTGTTTGATTAGGCATCTCTGAGCTGCAGAATCCCTGCCAGGATGCTCTTCCTTTTATTATGACATGGAATATCCTGCAGCTTTTTTCATAGTTGTCTTGTCCACTGATTATAGGTTTAATTCATGAAGATAGGGCTTCCTTTCTTCTCTGTGTTTTCTTTTTTTATTTTTTTTTAAATTTTAATAAATGACATTAAATAGCCAGTTTCCTGCAGTTAGTACATAGCTTTCTATTGATTTATGGATAAATTTTTCCCCTTTTTAACCACAGAATTTTCTAATCACAACTTACTCAAAATATAATTTATACACAACACAGTTGTCAGACATTTTCAAATATCCAGAGGCACCACTTCTATTTTAATAATCTTTACCCAAGGTTTCAATAAAGTCCTGTATTATTTTTAAGTTTTTGTGCTGTAATTTAAAGACCTTCTACAGTGGACAAAGACCAATATATCTCTCAGAACGTTTGAAACCATTTTCTCCTTTCCATTCTTAAAGGCAGTACTTTATATTTTTCTCTAATTTATAATACAGTTGGAAGTATTTTGATGCTATGTCTTTAAGCAACTGAGGCTGGTGACTGACAAAAAGTTGTTGCAATTTTATTTGAGATGATCACTGTTTCTGAGCAATTAGGTTTATAGAGATCTGTATTTTGTGGTGATTTTAGGAGCTTTTAAAAATTGTATTATAATAAAACTTATTGCCTTTGGATAAAAAATTTAGTAGAAAAAGCTTGTGGTTATTCTCTGCTTACAGGGCATGAGAAATGGTGTGAGTGCTGATGAGGTATCTAGGGATGAGACACAGGGAATTCTTCAGATAAGCACACACTGCTTCCAGAGTTTAGCACTAGAGCATTTTACACAGCTTGAAGGCAAAGAAAGTCTGTCCATCTCACAGGTCACTTAGGAATGCTTTCCACTTCAGTGAAAACTGTTGTGTGTGTGAGAAAGCGTAACTGCAAAACACCCCCAACCCCCCCAAAAAGAGCAACAACGTCTTGTTAAGTTCTTTGTAGCTAAATAAATGTAATTGTAATATTAAATTCTTAGACAGGCTTGAGTTTGTGTGAAGACTATTCCTGAAAACTGTCCATATTTCTTGATGTACACATTATGTAAGTTATTATCTGGTACTTGGAATGTTTCAGGGATACAAATCAATTTTTTCAACGTTGTAAAGGACAGAACATCAGGCTTCAGCATACTTAAATGCTGTACAGTCCATTGGTGAAATTGCAATAAAACTAAACATCAAAATAAAACTTAGATAAAAGTTAATAAGCTTAGTGTGCAAGATACTTTCAAGCGTTCAGAGAAATTGCATTACCAGAAGTCATGATCACTATAAAGCCACTATCCTCATTAAACACTTTGAGGAGGATATAAGATTTTCCAGGAAGGTTTCCTCATTATAATTCTTACAGTGTATGCAAGTAGCTTAAAATTTGCTTTACCACAGAAAAGCAGTGAAAACTTTAAAATGTACATTTGATACTACCACGGATTTATATGATGCCAGGACATTACTTGGTGTGAAAGACCAGTGGTCTGAAGGAGGAAATCAATTGACTTTCTCAGGTTTTTATGCATCCAGGAGTGTCATGGGCAGTTAGCAATGCACCATTTATTTTCTTTTCAAACCTGATGTGCATTGGGTCTGGCTGGGCTGGAATTAACTTCTTTCACATCATTCTACGTTGTGTTGGGGTTTGTATTTGTGGCTAAAACAATCTTACTAACTTGCAAAAATCGTAGGCTTCAGGGGGAGCTAACTGCGGCTGTCCAGCAGCAGAAGGGAGCCCACAAGAAAGATGGAGACAAACTTTTCAATTTGCCTTGAGTGAAAGGACAAGGGGCAATGGTTTCAAACAGAGAGAGCAGGTTTAGATTAGATACTAGGATACTAATACTTTACTAGTACTAGATACTAGATACTAGAATTCTTTACTGTGGGGGTGGTGAGGCCCTGGCACAGGTTACCCAGAGGAGCTGTGGATGTCCCATCCCTGCAAGTGTTCAAGGCCAGGTTGGATGGAGCTCTGCACAGCCTGGGATAGTGAAAGGTGATAAAGGAACGAGATGAACATTCTGAAGGAATTAATTATCTTTAAGGTCCCTTCAAACCCAAACCACTCTACTATTTTATGATTTCTCCTACTGCTGAGCAGTTCCAAGACTTTCACTTTTTCCTACTCTGGCCTGAGTTGTCTGAGAATGGGCAAGTGATTGGGAGGGGACACAACCCAAAGGCACATGCCATAATGCTTGAAATTATGCATAGGTAAAGGCAGAAGGGGAAAGTTCTTGTTCGTGGTGTTTGTCTGTAAGGTGTGCTGAGGCCATGACTTCCAGGACATGGTTGGTCATCTGCCTGATGATGTAGAAATTCACACATCAGCATTCTTTGGATTGCTGAATTTTCTTGAAGGGAACAAAATTACTTTATTAGCATTTGATTAATAAGTAGGCCTTTCTAGGATGGTCATGAGTCTAGTTACATTGTCTCTGGGATATACTGGTAGCATCTCAAAACTTAGTTCAAACCCCTTCCTGATAATTTGGTTTATATTGCCAAATATTTAACACCCATCTGTGCTCTGGACCTTGACTTCTTGTTACAATTCTTCAGCCTCTTATTTGATTATAACAACAGATGAATCTAAATGAATAAGCAAAGATAACTTTTACCAAAACAAGATTTGTGGAGATTCTTCATTAAAGAATCTGTGAGATTGAATTTGTAGTAGTAAATGTGTCAGACTCCTTGGTGTCAGAAGAAGTGACATAAGAAAACAGATGATTATGTTATATGATGATTATGTTATACTCTGACTAATCAAAATATTGTTAAGATGGCCAAAAGAGAATAAATAATATGTATATAAATGCAAAGTTACAATTTCATTTTGACCTAATGACTGCTTTTACAGTCTCATAGTGAAACTATTACCCATCTTACAATAATAACAATACTCATAAGTAAAATTGATACAGGAAAAAATATTTAGAACTTTTAAAATCATTATACATTTAAATCAAATAACTGTTGCATATAGGTAGAACCTTACAAAAGAAAGGCCTTGTAACACCATGGCTCAGGATTGTTACTTTGGCTAAGTAGAAAAGGACTGTGGGAAAGTGATGCAGCTGAATTAGAGGTAGAAAAACAAATTATATAACCATATAGCATCATATCATGGTGAATGGTGGTTGGTTGAATTATGTTTGTTATGATTTAAAACCATGTAACTGATAAAGGCCTAACTGCTTAAAAAGGCCTGGTTCTTTTTCAATAAAGCGAAACTCCTCTGCTCCTGCCTGGGGACTCTGCTTTGTACAACTAACACCTACTTCTTTTCTCTTATATTCAGCTTACTCTTCCAGTGTCCCCCTGGGCACTGAATCTTCTGCCTTAATCTGGGAGACCAGAGCCAACACAGCTGATGCAGCCAGTGGGAAAAGAGACAACAGGAGGAGCAGTCCTTCTGCTCTGGGGAGATGAGGAAGGATGAGGCAGCGATCATGCTGCAGTCCCAGAGCAATGAATGGTCTAAAGGTCACTGCAATGCCTGAAAGGCCAGCAGTTGTGATTCAGATCAGAAGCAGAATAAACCTGGTTCTGGAACTGTTTGTTTTTTTTGGTTTTTGCAATTCAAGTGTAAATTGAAGTCAAGGTTTGTGGTAAAGACTTGTGGCTGAAGACTAATTCAGAACAGGCCTTAAGAGAGCACAAAAATCTTCATACAGTAAAGCCTAATGACATAAAAGGAATACGAATACAAGTTTATTTTGGATTTCTGATGAACTTAAATCCCATCAAATAGACTTGCTTTATCTTTGCAGCAATCTCAGAGAAAATATCCAGGGAACTGGATATTTACACAGAAATAGCTGCTATTATTTTAAGTCTGGTTTTATCTAATCTTGAATGATTCTAAATGGCTTTTCATAAGGTAAATTCATTTGAATTAAAACTACCTCATATCTCATATTTCCTCTGGCACAGCAGAGTGAAAATTTGCCCTTTTTTTCTGACATTGAAGAAACATTTCAAAACAAAGCATTATTATTGAATGCGCAAAGGTGCAAAGTATTTTAGAATACGGATTAAAAAAATGTATTTTGGCTACACCTTTGTATATTCTTCATGCTAGCTTCATCTATCTGACAGAGAAAAGAAAAATCAGTTAAAGCAAAAGCTGCAGAATGCCTTGCTGCCCTTTTGTCTTCCTCCCTCTGCAGATTTGTGCCTGTGCATCAGTGTTGTGCATACACAAACTGGGCAGGCCCTTCCTGCTCCTTCAAAACCCTGGTCTAGCCTCAAATGGGCAAATTTTTACATCTCTTTTGGTCCCTTTCCAACCTGAATGAAACCAGACAAATAAGGTTTATCCCCACTGATGATGGAGGCATTATTGTCTTTGCTGGTTTGAAAAGCGACATTATAAAAGATTGACTTGCATTTACTCTAGATTGTGTCAATTGTAGCCTCAATTGTAGTTTTATCTGAAGAAAATAGTTAAATCATTGTACCTAACTCCAGGAGATTCTTACCACATATGTAAATATAATACAGGTATTTCAGAATTTACCATAATAGATCAAATTTATTGTTTACTGTTGCTTGCCAGTAATAAAAAAAAATACTGTGAAATAATTTTGGGCTTGTGTTGTTTTGGTTTTTTTTTGTCTCCAGCAAGAAAATTGTAGCATACCCAGGCCATTGCATAGAGATAGGCTTGACTATACTTAGAATTTTAAACTTTAACCCAAAACCCTCTCTAGAGGATTTTGGGGTATAAACAAACAGCTACACTGAGTCTTGAAATAGAAGCCTTTTCCATTGCATTTGATCTCTGTTCCACCATTGCTTTAAAATGTAGCATTTTACTGATCATAAATCTACTTGTAACTGTTTGGGGATTATTGTGTGACTAGGATTTTTGATAAATGGCTGTTTTAGTCCCTCTGCAACCTAATTTTTTATCACTGAAATTGGAAGATTTAGAGTTTCCATTTATCTAGGCAGGGATGAATTCACCCAGGTCACCTCAGTTGTTCTGATGAGAAATATATTTATATACTTCCATTAGGTTTATATATTTATTAGAGACAGCAAAAAGGTTGAATCAGAACAGATCAGACACACAGTCTTTACAAATTATACAGGCTGATTCAAAATAATTCTCATTTCTTGAACTCCTTGAAGCAGAACTTCTTTTGGGAAACTGACAACTCTACAAAATCACAACCTTCTAGAACTCTCCTTTTTAACTGATATCCTATAGTTTCCTTACTTCCACAAGATGTAAAGTGGAAGACCTCTGAATGTGAAGCCAAGCAAATAGCTAACATCTTCAATACCACAATAAAAATATTTTATAAAAGTTAAAGCAATCAAAAGTCTCTCAAGTGACTCTACCTGTGGAAAACAAGTTTGCTACCTCAGATATGGGCAGAAACTGGAAGAGATATCCCAAATGTGAAGTCAAGTTCTCAGTTTTTATAGCTCTTACTTCTATAATTCTTATTAGAAGACAAGTTATTTTATTCCACACTGAAATTCACTTTTAAACTCCTATACCACTGCACAATTTTGGCATTTGTGGTAGGCCAGAGGAAAAGTTATTCTTTATTGATGAGGCTGTAAAGAGGAAGGTATAGGGCTTCTAAGTAATTACCCTGAATTAGGCTATTATGTTATATTATCCTAGTTTTCTATAATAATGCTGTAAAACAGTCCAGAGGTCCTTTCACGGTAATACCATATAAATACAGAGTGACCGTGGGTCTCCAGTACCGAATGTCTCTTCCCTCTCTATGAAATATTGGTCTCCTTTTCTCAGGTGTCCATCCTATTTGGATAGAATCTAGTATATTTCATAAAATGGAAACTAGCTCAGAGAAGAAAAAATAATAATAATAAAAAAAAGCAGAAAAGCTTGTTTACAAGAAAGAAAATTAGAAGAAGAAATAGGAAAAAACACATGAAAAGAGGTTCAAATGTCTCTTAACACCAAATCAGCTACTCATGGAAAGTAGAAGAACAAACCAAAAGCAAAATGTCAGAAGATTTTAATATATAATAATAATAATATTCCCTAGATCAGTATTCCCCCATATTTTTATGATTAAAATTAGTTACTGTCTTTTATCTTTTTAAATGATCTTACTGAAGGGTTATGAAAGGTAGAATTCATAGAGGTAGTCTGAAGGCAATATGCCCAAACAATGTAGCTTATTGTTTGGAATTATGGCACATGGGGTTTGTATTGATCCAAGAAGGCAAACTGTAAGGTAGGCATAACTCTGCAGCACTAAACAAATAACCTCAGAGAGAGCTGTGTGCTTTAACCAGCCTTAAAATAACTGGAATGATTATTTTTGGAGAGCCTGTTGACTGCAGAAGATAAGCACAGCCTGAACACCTTCCTTTACACAGATAAAATTAAATGAGAGCCATACGATGTTGAAAAAGAAAGGCAAGATACAAGGGAGGGCAAAGGGCTCTTGCCTCCTCTACATTCTGCCAGGATGTGGAGGTCTGGCAATTTATATACTCTGTTTATAATGAGTCCCAAATCATTGACATAAAAAGAAGAAAATAATGTTTTAATATTCAGAGCAAGGTGAACACAGTAATGTTTCAAAGCAAAATAGTTCTTTTCTTCTGCAGATGAAATGATAAATCTGAAATAGTTTGCTTTGTTTTTTTCTCCAAGACACTCTCAAATTGACAGTTTCCTTTTAAACGTGCTGATTTTTACTAAAACTGTGTTTTCAAATGAAGAATCTTCTAACCTTCTACGACAGAATCACAGAAGCATAGAATATTCTGAGTTGGGAAACCCTGAAGAATCACTGCAAACAGCTCCTTGCCCTGAATGGGATCATCCTCAAAAGTCACACCATGTGCCTTATGCATTATCCCAACACTTCTTGAATTCTGTCATGCTTGGTGCTGTGACCACCACCCTGAGGATCCTGGTTTCCATTATGATTTCAAATTATCCTTTCTATATTTCCTAGGCAAGTGTTTCTGGATGTTTTTGGTTGGTTGGTTGGTTGGTTGGTTTGGATTTTTATGTTTTATCTTAAATTTTTGTAATTTAGAATCCAATTTACAAGTATGGAGTATGCCATTAATTAAGGTGCACCATTCTTCCTTCCTCCAGCTTCTCTTCCCCAGATTCTAGAATTTATTTTTTTAAAGATTATGTAGAGGAAAAGGAATATTTTGCTATCATTGATTCCTTGTTACACTAAGCATCATTATCCAATATATAATTTATGCAAGTTTGAGACCAAAGTAAATATAACACTTCTGTCCAGGAAAATGCAATCTCTTTTTTTCTTTTTTGTATTTTTTTATTTCATTATCAGCAACATATTGGAATTACAAAAACACCTACTCATGGGTCTCTCTATTGTTATACAGATAGTGAAATTAAATATAAGAATCTACATCTCCTTTGCCACCTACTTGTGTCTTGCAAATAAATTTCATCTTCAATGAAAGAAGATGACTTTTGCAGTTGTAGCAAAAGTGATACTGTTGGATTAACTGCAGAGAAGAGTCCAATTAATTAGAATTTTGAAAGGAATATTGTCATGTTGAAAAAAGAGAATTGGGAAGAATTTCTGTAGATCCAGTATTTTACCCTTGAAAGTTTACAGGAGTTACCCTAAGAATTGCTGTGACTACAATGATGATCATTATGACAATATTAAGACAGAAACCTTCTCAAGTTTTTGTAAGTATACAAGCTGTATAAGAAGAAAACTCAAAATACCACTAGAAATATGTTCTTGGGAAGGAAAATTCTTACACATCCCTTGTTTCAGGGCAATAGAGCTTGTGTTTAATTTTAGGGTTCATAAATACTGCAAAGGTCAAGTAAAAATCATAGCACAAACTGGATCAAAAACCAAGGTAAATTAAATTAAACTAAGTGTTGCACCTGTCTACCAACAAACTATATCGTGTGAGTGAACAGAATGTTGCCATAACTAAGAAAGCCAAGAAAAACAAATATATAGAATTAACATAATTACATATAACAGACAACTAGATGATGAGGTGAAAATAATCAGGGATGGGATCACTGGATCACCATGCTATTTAAGATAATTTATTGCTCAAATAAGATAAAAGAGATAAGAGATCAGTCTTGAAGATGTGAGATTTGGAGAGAATCAACAAGTCAGCCAAAGCTCAAGGTAGTCATGGGTTTCTTCTTCACACAGCAAAAACATTTTGGTCCAATAGAGAGTTAACACAAAACTTGTTTCTACTTAACAACCCATCACCTTTGCCTAATTCTGCTGCATTGTGTCTGTCTTTCAGCCAGTGAACTGATATGTCATGTAAACACACACAACTGTAAATCAAACCCTTCAGTGTCAGCAGGAGTTTCCATTTTTCTGTTTCAACATCTAGATATTCAAAATATTTAATAATAATATTAAAACAAATAAAACAATAATAATAAAAATATGCATTTTTAAAACCCCCCTTATTTTTATAGTGATGCATTTCCTGCATGACAGTCTGCTTGCAGTAAATATTTGTTTCACTAAAAATCCCACTTACAGTTATCAAGCCTGGTTTGTGGTCTAGAAAAGCCTTCATAAGCTTCAACTGATTTGAGGTCATAAGCTGCCCATGAGCCCATCTTGTTTTGGTATTTGCTTTTGTCCATTTTGCATGTTGAACGTATTTGCTTGTTAAACATTTCTGGTGTTCTGAATATCTGGGGTTTCTGACTGCAGTTAATACAGCTTCCTACCAAAAAAAGCCCAAAAGATTTACAAAGTTTTTGTCTTCCTTTAGTCATGAGACCATTTTGGTTTTGTTTTTTTTTAAATTCAAATGTACCTGCCATTTACTGACATTAGTTTGGTCCAGAATTAATCCCTCTGCATTCTGTGCAATTGTAAAATACTCCACTCTTCATCATCACTTTCTGAATTTAGAAATCCTCTAAATATAGTGCAATAAAGATTGTAATTTGGGCATGTATAATGTTTACATTCAGATATTTTTGTCTCTAGAAGATGTCATATAATGCACAGGGAAACAAAGTCAAGTCAGCTGGAAAAGAGGAATCAAGAGGAATTTCTAGAGAAGCCATTACCTGTAGTATTGCAATGAAATATAAAAGAAAAGTTCAAAAATGGGAAGAATGATCTTAAATGACAAATGTAAAAATATTTTGCGCTTGAGGCACAATTTCATTTTTATATTTGTTTTCATCCTTAAAGCATTAAATATTAATGAAAACATGTCTTTGTTGATGTGGTAATTATTTCTATGATCCTTACTCATGATCCATACTCCTTGTCTCTCAAAACTGTATTTTTATTGCTTAGTTTATTGTCTTCCTTTTGGTACCCTTTTATTGCACTTATTTAATTCCATATATTCCATAATTTCCATTGTGCAATATCTCATAATTGTTCTAATGTGTTCACATGGGGTCCAACCCTTTCTCTGTGTCACTGAAAGTTTAAATAGGCACTGTTGCTTGGTTTGTACCCGGTTTTTATGTAAGAGGAGTGTTGGCTGTATTCAGAAGTGCTATTTG
Organism: Parus major; assembly: GCF_001522545.3. Classification (NCBI taxonomy): domain Eukaryota; kingdom Metazoa; phylum Chordata; class Aves; order Passeriformes; family Paridae; genus Parus; species Parus major. Next base: position 99,438,157 of record NC_031768.1, read on the forward strand.
TGGTGAGGTTTGTGTTCATTTGGAAGTGGTTGTAAACAGTTGCATTCCATCTTATACATATTTTGCCTATCCTTAAATACTGTCTGTAGACAAGGTCTTATTAGAGAAATGGTGTTTAGCTGCCACCTATTTCAAATCTCAGTAACCTTGAAACAAAGGAATGAAAAGTTTAATCTTTCCTAGATGATGTAGTAATGCCTGAGATTGTAGATAGAGGGTATATATCGACTTTCCTGAGCTAAAATGGCTGAAAAAGACAGTTCAGCTTTCAGTAAGAGATATTAATCAGATTATGATGTATATATTAACACATTTACATAACTAAATAGGAACAATATCTGTCCATACCAAAACACACGCTGTACACTTCTGTCCCTGTGGGATGTGGCTTCAATGGTAGTTAACTGAAGTTTCCTCACAAATGTTGTCCTGCCAAAAATTTCCCTGTAGGATTCTCCCAACTTTCTTTTTTATCTCCAAGTTGATATTAACTGTAATTATCATAATGTTTATGTGTCTCAGTGATGCTTGTAATGCTGAAGTAATATAGTAATGCAGAGAGGAAACTAAACAAGATGCTCATGTTTTATTACAAGTGCTTGATGCAATAAATAGTTTTACATCTCAGAATAACAAATGAGTAAAGAAACACTGGTTTGAGAACTTCTACCCATTTCCTGGTTTAGACTGTGCTGCCACTAGCAGGTGTCTGCAACTGCCTGACAGGTTTGAATCTCATCACAAGAAATTTATTTGAACCTCAGTTACATACACCTTCAAAAGTAGTAGGGAAGTGAAATAAGTTACTTGTGGAGAAAAGCACAATAAAGTGCTGCCTTTAAAAAGCTAGTTTTGGTGCCTTGGCTGTGCTTTGAACATTTTCAAGTGGTTCATTTGGACTGCTCCTATCCTTTCTGGCTGAATACACCCTTCTCTCTGTGATCAGCCAGCCAACATGCTAATGGAATGTAATTTGCACTGCACATAATTATCTGGATGGAAGACTCCCATGCCTGTGTTCTCTAATAGAGAGTTGGATTATGTAGCTTTATTATTCAAGGCAAATGGGAACATGAGTTACATGATGTGTAACTGAAGTGAGTAGGGCCCATAGGTTCAGCCTGATGCTTATAAAGTGGCCTGCTATAGTTAACTCTGTTGTAAAATAGGATTTATAATGGAATAATTTAAAGTGGGAACACCAAATTATCCCCATCTACCAGTAGCTATGAAAATATTGTCATATGGCAGACTGTTAAAACAGAAAAAAGGCTCAGTGTATACATTGCAGCACATATTTTTTCATATGCCTAATGCAATGAGGCTTTCATAGTTAAGTCATTGTTTTTATAGGATTTCTTGATAAGGAAAATCTAAGAACATACCCTATTTTTTGTTGACCTGCCTACTTTGTACATATTGTCACAAAATTAATGAATTTTGTATATAATCAGTCTTTGAAGGAGTCTTAAAATAAATAGTTGCAAAATGAAAGCAGAGTCAGACAGCATGATTTTCCTTTTAATAATTTTGTTAGATGACTTGCTGATAACATCTTTCTTTGGTGCCCAGATATACTGACGGACTAAAGTAAAAGTGGTGCTGGAAAATTGGTGTAAAATTGGCCACAGAAGAAAGGCCTTACTGTGTTTTAATTTCTGCAAGAATATATTTTGTTTTATTTATACCTCTCTGCTCTTTCAGAGTCATACCCTAATCATATGCATCTTAAACAAATGCAACTAGTGGTATAAGTGAATATCCATATTGGGTATACCAAAAAAAATTGTAGATTTAAATTATAATAGATATAAGGAAAAAAAAATATTCTGAGGGTGATGAGACACTGAAACATGATTCCCAAATAAGTTGTGGATGCCAAGCCATTGGAGGTGCTCTAAGACAGGTTGGATGTTGTTGGAAGCTTGGGCACAGAGAATTTCAGGCTTTCTGTGCTGACAGGCACTGACCCACAGGAGAACATTGTATTTGACCTGAGGCCATGGAAAAGGCTTCCAAAATTGAGTGATAGAACTGATATTGTGGGTGTGTAGATTGAATAGAAGTGTGTTATATCACACAGTGAAAAATTTAGAGTTTAAGGTTTGGGATATAATAATATATATGTAGCAAGATGGAGGTTTTAGGGTGTAGGCATGTCTTGCTTTTTCACCTTCTTCTTCATGGGTTTTGGTGATATTGTGTGATTGGGTGGAAAAGTCCACAGTGCAGAACATGGGTGTTTGGTTATTTTGTTAAAAGTAAAAATAAATTAGTTGGCATTTTATAATTGAGTAGTTGACATTTAAAAGGCCTTGTAGAAGAGGCCTGGGGCTCCATTTTTAGTTTGTTAGCTTAGTGTGCTGAAGAATTCATGGTCTGTGAGAATGCAACACAGATAAGAAATAATAAACATATCTGAGTCCAGACAAGAGTACCTCTCATTTATTAATCCTGACCCTGAGGAAAAGAACCATGAGACATTTTACAGGATGAGGCTTCAAGCAGCCTGCTCTAGTGGAAGACGCCCATCTCCAAAGCAGGGGAGCTGGAATTAAACAATCTTTAAGGTCCATTCCAAACCAAACCAAACCAAAATGAAAGAGAGAAAATCAAATCTATACATTATGGATAGGTAGAATAAGTTTTGGAAGTGGACTGAAATGGTATGGGAAAAAAGGAAGGGAAAATATATTTTAAAATGAGTGGGAAAAATATTAAGTAGGAAAACATGTGTAAAAAGCACTGTGAAAAGAAATAAAAAACAACTTTGAAATTAATGTTTCGTAATTATTTTCCTTTCATTTGAAATATTCTGTATTTCAGAATATTTTTCCAAATATTCAGTCAAAAAACAAAATCTGCAAAACGAACATTATGCCAAAGTTACCACTCTTATACACTCCAAAGTAAAATGATTTTTTTTATGTCAGGAAAGAGCTTTTATTTTTAAAAATTAAGCCCTTTATAAACAGCTGGGTTCCATCTTTTGTTTGAGAGAATGGTGGTGCTAAAATGTGTACAATCCAATAAATATTTTCCTTACTTTCACCAGAATGTTAAGGTCTGTCTGCTTAAAACAATCTCAAAAAGAAGGGTAATAAATTGAGAAAACTGGTTTATAAGACTGACTATAAATTTGCTTCAAGAGATATGGCAATATAAGAAGGATTTAGTTTCTAGTTGGCTAACATCAAACTAATTATATGTTTGTACCACCATTTTGCATTTTAGTCAATAAGAAAATTGTTCTTTTTCTACTTGTTTCAAGAGAAGATGGAAAAATTTCTCCTCTTCTTGCATGGTATCTTATTGCAAGTATCTTCAGTGTAAACAATGACTTGCCATGTACAGAATTAAACACTGAGAATCATATTGGAACTGCAAATCCTTTTATAATTTATGGAAGATGTCACTGCAAAAGTGTGTTATAAATGAATATAATGACATTTTTGGAATGTTCATTACTACGGTTAATGTCGAGAGCCTACTATATGAATTTATCATATAATAGCTGACTCTATCACAAATACAGTATTGAATGCTGAATTTATATCAGTCATTTCCAGGCAAGAATTGTGCCACAATTGCATTACAGAATATATATGTTAACCTGGAAGGAAGCAAATTAAATTTGTGTTTTACTTTGTGAGGAGGTGAAATATCTATTTGTTTTTTTTATCAAAGTGTTATTAGAAATCCCATTTTTATACATTGCTACAAGTTTTCTGTTTGTTGTTTAACAGATATCTATAAGCCTTTTTGACAAATACAAGAAGGAGTAAGTGCTTTAGAGCAAAGCATGTTTTTCTGTTAACAATATGCATATTTTTACACAAAGAAGTCATAGGTGTTTTTATATGCTATATGATATAATCTTATTGATAAATAATCAGCCCCTGCAATTAATCACTTTTCTTCTCAAACACAGAAAATGTGTATGTGTTTGGTAGCACATGCATGTGACTGTGCCTGAAAGGGGATAAAGACAGGGAAATACATGAAATGACACTTCGGCTGAGGTGTAGCTGCACCCATTCCTGCACAGTTAATGAACCCATCCATGGTATCTGTGATATGTGATATGGCTTTGCCTCAGAATGTACCCTCATGTTGCTCCTCAAATTTTGGGTTAAGACATCTAATGATGAAAACTAGATTTTGCAATGATTTTAAGGTGCTAATCTGTGCAACAAATTTAGAGAAAAAATACCAAATCTTTATCTTTGGCTGAAATCTGGCCTGTATTTGTCTACATTTAGCAATTTACTTTGTCCGTATTAGCAATTAATTACACCCTTATTTTCTGTGCTATCCTAGCAGCAGAATTCTTCTAACTCCATGCTAATACACTGAGACAATATTGACTCAGGAAGAAGCATGTCATTAGTTGATTCTACAGTGTCACTTAGTGCTGCTTCCTTTTGGATTCAGCATATCAAATGATTTTTTTTCTAAGATTAGTCATATAAATCATTGTTTCTAAGATGATAAATAATATACAAATTTTTCTGTCAAAGTTTTAATAACCTGAAATTCCCCTCTTTCTGCAATACTTATTTGAAACTACTTCATGTTTTAAAATTATTTTAGTGACAAACGGGTGTGAAAACACACGTCCAGCATTTTGTGAAGTTAAAATAATTTCAGTTGAATAGTTTAAATCCATTAAAAACAGAAAGAGTGCTTGAATAGGACAAGAGAGAGTTAGAATGAGATCTTTTGGAAACCAGTAGAATATACAATTACCAACTTGCAAAATCCACAGCACAGAACTGTGGAGTGTAGAGAGCAGGGAACAATAAAGCAGGAGTTCTGAAAAAAAATGTTTAAGATAGAATATTGCAAATTTCAGTGCCAAACCCACTTCTGCTGATTGCAACTATATGGAATTAAGATTACCACTACTGAATATGATCTCTTACATCTGAAAAATCTTCTGAAAGTAAACATTCTGAGAATTTGGAGGGCTTGGACCATTTTCTTCATTCAATCCTGAGAGACATCCTAGTGGAAAAAAACATTTAGAACTGAATGTGAAATTATGTCTGTTATCATGGTGACAACAAAAGATTTTATTACCTATCTTGTCTGAAGAAATATGACTGGAGAAAGCAATTTTTTTGACTTATCAAACAACTGTAATTTGCAATTTCTGCCTAAATAGCAGCAAATTGCTTTTAGTCAATATGTAGTTATGCTGTCATTACAGTCTTAAAAAAAAACACTGCAGAAACCATTTCATGAGGTCAGTTTCAGTTGTAATAGAAAATATTCATCTTAAAATGACTTCTAGATACAAAAGTCACTTCTGCTTATATGTTAATAAACAGGAATCACATTTGTTATTAAATAATATGTGATTAAGTCTATGCTTCTGGATCTGAAAGCAGATGGGATTTTCCATTCATAAATTCTCTTACTCATGAAGTTCCACTTAGAACCTGGACAGCTATTTTGGCAATATAATGTAATAGCTAAGATATCTGTAAATGCTCTAGGTAAGCACTTTGTCCCTCCTTACAGTCTTAAAGGTGTTTTGCAAGTGAGTAGGGCAGATTATGGCTATACTGCATGTTTCTGTAGCCTCCAGGAAGGTGCCCATTCCCTTTTAGGTGGGAGCTGCTGTGTTAATTTCAGCTATCAGGGAGGATGTTTTAGGTCAGCCCTAGCATAGTTTGATCCACAGGACCACCACACACCTCCTGGGGACATGAAGAGCAAAACTATCCACAGGAATTCAGGATCCAGGTACATCCTGTGGCATAATAACATTAACTGTCACACAGTCTACCATCTGTTTTGCTTTCCTAATTTGTTTGAAGACAATTACACAGAATTAACTTGTGTGCTTGCAATAAATCTTTTCTTAGTGGTAATAGTCACTATAGCACACATACTTAATACCAGAACTCCCCCCAGATCTTGTACGGTCACTTGTGCTACTCCCCCAAATCCCACTATATTTCTCTGCAGCAAATATCAGCAATCATTTTATCAACAAGTCACAATTTATTGGATGTTCCATCTTTGTGTATGACCTTCATTTTATCACCTTGATACCACATTACTGTCACACTGTACTTTTACCAAGAGCTGACACTTGGTGTAAGAAGAACTGTCTGTTATGCCTGTTATCATAATGACAACAAAAGCTCCATTCTTTGCTGGTTTTGCCCCTTTCTTCTCTACCTCCTTATTCTCAGTGATGGCAAATTGCATGGAATCCTTCATGCCATGCATGGAGCCCATGGACAAGCTCTGCATAATGCTTTTAGTGGTCAGCAGGGGACAGAGGTGTCATTCAATTGCTTTTCTGATACCATGGCTTTACTCATGCAAAGCAGTGCTGCTCCTGTCAGCACTTGTTGATGAAGTTGTTCCTTTCTCCTGATGCTACAGTCCCAGGTGTTCCTTTCAATGAAAAGTTATGTCCCTTCTTGGCTTTTATGCAAAAAAAACCCTAACAGTTTCAATTATAATGTCTTCTCCAAAGACAAAAAAAAAAAAAAGCTAAAAATGGGGTGGGGCAGGGAAGAGATGGAATTCTGTATATTTGTATATAAACATACAAGTGGATATGAACAGAAAGAGTCACTTGAGGTGAAGGCTCAGGGATCAGCACTCTGTTCATCTCAGCTGATCCACCCTGAGGCTGTTGGGTGACACAATCAGAATCACAGGTGACAGGCATCATCAACTCCCACTACTGTAGCCCATGTATTCATTCTAAACATGAACAAATAATGCTTTTCCAAATTCTCTTGGGTTTGTAAAAGCATTTTCTGTAACACAAATAATGATTATTTTTAATAACATGTTTCAATATAGAGATTTTCTATAGATTGTAATTTTCTTATGCCAGAAAACATAACCTAAAATCACTATGCTGGGAAATGGAGATATGAATAAAATGCTATTGATTGCATTTCTTAAAATTAGGAAAAATAGTTCTCTCAAAATGAATTGCCCAAGATTTTTTTATCTCTCCTCTTACGTGACATTGACATTCATTTCTCTTAATATTTCAGTTTGTTTTCTGGTAGTACAGAATTTGACTATTAAAGGGTGTGCAGTGTTTCAGTTATTCCCTTCCCTAGCTATTGATCTTTGAAAATTTTCAAACATCCTGCTATATAAGACAATTACAGAAGTGTGCTATATGCTTCATGCCTATCCCAAGCATTTTGGAGAAGTTCTCAGCGTTGTACTCTGCAGATACATGAAGAAAGTTCTACTTTGAGACTTGTGCAAATTGTTACAGCTGGGAAAAAAAATGGTCTTTTAGTTAAAAAAAAACTAATGGAGCTGTGTTGGGCTTCTTCAGGAAAGCCTGACACAGATGTGTGGGAAGTGGAAGCCAGTTATTGACTGATAGAATTAGCCCTGCCCTGCAAGTTGCTCCTGGCATGTGGACCCCATTGATTTCAGCGGGACTCTGCGAGGGCACAGTGCCTTCCAGCCAGATGGACCATTTTGCAGGGTCAGAGATTAACCTTACCATTTGAGTGAGAAAAAGAGTGACACAGGTACTTCAGGCTTCCAGCCTTCAATGCAGCTGTCACACCATCTCAATTTTTCACTACTTATTTTGTATTTTTATCATGTGAAGACTGCCCATGATTCAGTGGGATTTTATTCAGGACATTAAGAAACAGATTCTCAAATAGTAAGTGTTCCTATGAGGTGAAATGAAACTTAACTAGTTATAAAATTCTCACTGCAAAATAGAATGGATTGAGGATTAACACCTATATCTCTTTTTTATGCTGTAAAACACCATGTCACAGTGGTTGGATGGTTAATTTAGTGTTTGCTAAGGCTTTTTCTCTAAAAGCAGATTACATCCTCTATGAACTATGAAGAAAGGCACAGTACAAAGTCTGAAAATCTCTGAACTGTCAGAAGTACTCACTGTAGAATCAAGGCTCCTCTTGTTTATACTGAAGGTTAAGGTAGCAATGGCATGGTGAGGTCCTCTGAGCCCAGTTTAAGGGAGAGCATGCAAAGTTTTGAGAGATAAGAGATAAGAGATAAGAGAGTAGCACAGTATTCCATTCATATGTCCATGTCCATATTGCTGTAATCATTCATTGCTAATAATCTGCAAACTACACTGTGCAGATTGACAATTTTACTCTGAAATATGGAGAACACAGTAACCAGAAAATATCAGCTGACATAAAAAGGTACATTTTCCTTAACAGTGAAAAATAGAAACTTAGGAAAAATCCCCCAAATGCATGACACTAAAAAAAACCCAAAAACACCCCAGAAATATAAAACCAAAAAAAAAAAACAATACCAATCAAAAATGTATTCTATTATGTTCTGATTTGTATGTGAATTATTCTTGAGTTCATATTAGCATTTAGATTCTGCAAGGTAGAACCTAAGACCATAGAAAAAAAAATCCACAAAAACGTTTCAGAAAGATAAGTTAAAACAATTAAAGGTTAAATTATCATTTAACCATAATGGAAGTATATTAGGTCTTTTTATACAGGCTATTATTCAGGCATTAAATGGTCATCTATGGTAATTTGATCTATTTCAATCAAAAGTACATTTCTAATTATGACTTTTAGTTTTACAAAACTTAATGATCTTCATCTACTTCTTGAGGTCTTGATACCACTGAATGTTAAGGTGACATGATGCTTGTATCCCTATTTGTTTGTTCTGTTTATGCTGGATGTTAAGTTCTGCATCTTTAAGACTGGTTCTAAGAGTGAGGAGGGGACAGAAGAAGTGCAGCTTGTGTTCAGAAACAGCACTCACTCCTTCTCATGGATTCTGTTGTCTGCAGCACAGACAGACAGCAGGACAGAGCTCTCCTTTGCTTTTAGTTAGCTTTTTAGCTAACAAAACCAAACAAGTTCCACGATTGTTGCTTCTCTTTTTCTTAGAACTGACCAGCCCTGCCCTGGACTGAAAAGACAAAAAACCCTGGGAGCTCAGGCCTGTGGCCCACCAGGGCCTGGGCCTCAGCACTTTCCAGCACTGGAGAGACTGATAAGAGACTGAGAGGGCTGAGCTACACCACATGAAAAGGACTTTGTGAATTTGCCATCTCTTCAGAACAGCAAGTTTTATTACTTAATATTATTCATTTTTTATGCTTATGAATACTTTGCTTGCTAAATAAACAGTATTTTTCCACTTCTCTTCAAAGAGATCTTTTCCCAAACCAACTGGGAGAGAGGCCACTTAAATCTGCTTTCTAGAAGGACCCCTCTAGAAGTTTCCTCCCAAATTTGCCCTAAACAAAAACATTCCTATTTATTAGAATAACCAATAAATCTTCTCCTTCTCTAGAGAAGAACAGAATAATATGGTTTAGGAGAGTCCTCCACAGATCATATAGTCCAACTCTCCTGCCTGATGCCTTGATCATGGACAAGCCTGATATCCCCTCTCCCTTCAAGTCTAGTTTAAAGCTCTGTCAATGTTTAAAACTCCAGCAACTTGTGAGCAGAGACTCTCTTCCCTCTTTGAGAAAGGTAAACTCTATTTGGCACCAGCAGACCTGATGCCTTGTAGGCTGTGCCACTATTAAAATCTAAAAATTGTGATGGTAACATCATACATTGTACACTAATACATTAATAGACTGGGTCCATCTGTGCCTTTCAGTGTCTGCAGACGGAAGATAGAGAAAAACATCACCTGTGCTCCAGATTCCCTTACCAATCATCCCAAGGACTTGAAGCTCCTTTTGATCCCATTTGACCACACAACACAGTTTTAACACTACCTACATGGAAGAGCTTTGATGGGTAATAATCCAAGCCTGTGACAGGTTAAGGAGTTTCCTGGTGATGTCCTTAGCCCTGGCTTCACAAAGGTAAAAACTTCCCCAACAGAAATGCCTGTCTGAATGCTCTATTCCCCTCAGAAGAGTCACATATAACTAAAACCTATCTTTTCTTGCCTATGGGGGCAGTTGTGATACAAGGGCTGGGTTTTTCTGACTTTGACAACAACTCTGGTGCAGAGGCACTCTCATCGATATCATACATCATTTGGCCTTCCCCATCCAGATCCCCAGCCCTGTAGTACAGATGCAGCTGGGAAGGTGAGGTGGGCAAGCAGAGGGTTCACCTGCTGCCCTGAGCATGGACTTGACTTCATTCACTCCACTCCTATCAGCTTCCACCTTCTGCCTGGTGGGAGGATAATACTGGATTTCCTTGATATGGGTTTTCTGGTGTCTGTCCCTGTTTCTGTCTCAGGGAGGGCAGCACATGGCTCTACCAGCCAAACTCTTTTTCAGGATCCCTGATACTTTTGCCTTTTTATTTCCTCTCATAAATCTGCCACTAGAACAAATCCTTATTCTATTTTCTTTGAAATAACAGAAATGTTTTGGGCAAGAAATCACTCCACCCACTGCAATAACATATATGTTAGTGCTACAAGGTTTTATGGGTTTTATTATGTTTGCTTATAGCAACTTGATCTGTGTAAAATTTTCCACCTGTATTAGTTCTACATCAGTCCAGTTATCGGTTTTATTGGCAGGTTTCATGAGTAATCTTGATTTGTATGTCTGGTGATTTAATCAGAAAATATAATGGATAAAAAGGCAAGGAAGTCATCCACTCTACCTTTTTTTTTAAGGCAATATATGAAACCAATAGTTTTACATTTATTTAATAATCATAATTATTAAAATATAATATTTATAATCACTGCAAATGATTCAGAGGTAGAAATTAGATATTTCTATTAATTTGGGCATATAGGCATTTTTTTTAAAGTCAGAAAATCAGAAATCAAAAGGCAGTAATTCTTAAGATGTAAAATTATTGCTCTTTCTCTATATGACTTCCATGACTTCCTTACTTTATAGGCAGGAGACACCTTCCAGATTTTAAGGATTCTATTATGTGACAAAAGTTTTCACATGAACTTCCAGGACACCTAAACACTGCATAAAATTTTATTCAGTGGAAATAATAGCGATATGTTGGACAAGATACTAATAACACATAGTTCCCAGGTATGATCACAATTATGATACACACTAAGATTTTAGGTTGCCTTTGCTGTGATTTATTGTAGGTATTTGTGCTAAGTCTGGCTGGGATAATGATAAATTTTTTTCACAGGATCTTGTATCGTGCTGTGATTTAGACTTGTGGCTACAACAGTGTTGGTAAAACACTGGTGTTTTGTCTGTTGCCGGGTGTCATTTGCACAGGCTTTAGGCACTCCTGAAGCAGCAGTTGTGCAGGTGTTTAGCTGCTGGTCTAATTTTCTTTGTTAATAGACGATCACTGAATTCAAATTGGGAGGAATCCCAGGAGCTAATCTTGCCCAGTGTCTGCACAAAGCAGAGCTGGGTCAGGGATCAAACCAAGTCATTCAGGGCTTTGTTCAGATGGTTCCAAGGATGGAGACTGCACAGGCTCTCTGGCAACCTACTTCTCTGACTGACTGTTTTCAAAGGGAAAAGGGGATTTTTTTTTTTGTGTACAGATGGAATATCTGTTTCTCAGTTCATGCCAGTTGTCTCAGGTTGGCAAAACATATTACTCAGTAAAGACTGGTGAGGACTCTCTTCTCAATGACCACCCCACAGGCAGCTGTTTGGCCCCCCTAAATTGCATCTCATCCAGATTGAACAAGCTCATATCCCACAGTATCTTTTTGCACAGCACATTCCTTAGCCCCTTAGCAGCTTGGTAGTCCTCTGCTGAACTTGCTCCAGTTTGCCTGGAGTGTCTCTCTTGTAGTGGGGAGGCCTGAACTGGACAGTGGTCTATGAAAAGAAGAAAAGTAATTCATAAACCAAATGAGAGTGTACAGAGTTTTGTCCTCTAAGTCACTGATACAGATGTTAAATAGGATAGGTTCTGTTGTATATTCTGAAGAAACTCCATATGTTTCTGGCCTTAAGCCAGAGGAATCACTCAGCATTATTCTTTGAGACTGACTAAAGAACCCAATTTGTTTCATATCCATCTGTATCATCACCTGTCTGGACCACAATGTGCCACGCTGCTCACAATGAGGATGCTCTAAGAGACCACATGAAAAGTAAAGACAGGCAGCACCCACTGTCTCTCCTTACCCACAGCTACTTCATCTTAGAAAGCAAACAGGTAAGTCCAGTATCCTCTACCCTTGAAGAAAATAAAACAAACCATAAAATAGAAGTTCAAGATTTCCTTTTGATATATTCTCATTACTTTCCTTATTGCCAGCTCCCATGACTATATTATTAAATTGAAAGTAAATATCAGGAATTCACTTTATTGGCTGTATAATGCTTTTTATAAAACTGGTTTGGCCACAGTGGGCTAAGGTCAGATATAGCTTGTTATGTTACTTAGAAAAATATTTCCTGCAGTTTAATACATGCAGCTCCAGTTGCAATACCAGATTATTAATAATTGTGAATCACATGTGATACACAACAGGGGGTTTGGACTCTCTCTTTACATTATGAGTGGTATTTATATATATATTTTGTTTGCCATAATAAGCCCTGGGAAATTAGTACTTCACTGACATTTTCTGCAGCTTTAACCTTTGAGATAAAGCTGTTATGTAATTACTAAAAGCAAAAAAGTCTTTTATTAAAATCCTTTTGAAGTAATCTTTGCCTCTGAAATAAAAGTGAAATGATAAATTGATTTTTTTCTTCTTCAAAGTTAGACAATATATGGAGATATTTTTCTAGCATTATTCATTTACTCTAAGACTTTATATGAAAACTGTGTCAGAAGTTCAATATTATTTTCCTTTTCAGCATGAAAGCTATCATGCTAAAATGTTTCTTGATACCTATTTCCCTTCATCCAACATTTGTTCTTGAGTAACTCATGAAGTTATGAGGGCTTTCTTATGTAGTAAAAAGCCTTATTGTAAGTGCTCCACACCTGTTGCATCTTCTTGACTTTGAAGCTGGCTGAAAAGGTTTCATCATGCCATTGTGGTTCTTTGGCAATTTTAGTTGCAGAAAAGACAGTATTCAGTGCATGTGCCTAACTCAAAGCTGCCAAAGAAGCAGCCTAAGCCACTGCCTACATCTGAATCAGTTTATTTTATTGTTATATAAAAATCCATTACTTGATGCAGCAAAGTCTTCACTTCAACAATACTTCATTATATAGCACATTTAAGGAAATTTTTTTTTTGATTCTGCATTCACAAAAGAAATTGAGGGTAGGTGATTCTGTAGAATTTCTTTAAACTCAGCAACTTTTTTATTAGTTGATTGAACCAGAAGATACTCTAAGGCCATGGTAATATTTAGGTTTCAGCCCATATTACAGTCATTGGCATTTAAATCTTGTTCCCATCAATGAAGTCATCACCTATTGTGTATTGTTTAAGTCTTTGACAGAGGTGGATGATGAGTCATCAAGTGCACTATCAAACATCCATTTCCCCAAGCATTTAGACATTTCAAACTTTTATTTTACTTCTTCATGTTGTTAGTCAGAATCTGTCCATTGGGGACCATAGATTTAATCCACGTCTTCACTGCTTGCTTCGGGTTCTTTCATGCCCTTTTGCCTGCCCTGTAAACCAATAGACAGATGTATTTAGGATGCTTTTATCTCTATAGCTCTGCTAGCAGAGTATTGAGTTCAGCATCCTGCTGATACTCGGCCTCAGAACCACAGGTACATCATATCTATACAGGTGATGTGTAGATGTAGCAGGTATGACTCCCATTATATAAAACCCAATTCCAATATAGTTTAGGGCTTGGTTCCTCTTCTCCCTGCAAACTGCATCTTCAATATCCAAACCTCCAGTCACAGTAAAATTATTTTTTTTCAAACTGTGTTCTCTTTTCTAAGGGCACTGTTGGTTAGGGTGGGTTTTTTTGAGATTCAGGTTTTGCAAGAGAACATAAGGTGAATTTGAGAACACCAAATTAAACAGACACTGCAAACCTCTTCTTGTGTACTCAATGTAACAGAATATCTAAACCATTTCTTATATACTAAAAATAATAAACCAGTTGCATTTACATGTCACCCTATACCCAAGTCAGGAATACTTATTTCAGAAAAATATGATTGGCAACATTATTTCAACATTCTCTGACCAGCCTTTATTTGTGCTTGGAATTGACTTATGAAGGACCATACATTTGAATTTGTTCAACGTCATGAGGTTTACATAGCCTCACCTCTCAAGATTTTCCAGGTCCCTCTGGATGCCATCTCTTCTTTCCAGTGCATTGACTGCACCATGCATTTCCCTGTTGCTGACAAAGATGTTAAACCTTACCAGTCCCTGGTACCATTCCTTGGGAATGCCACCCATCACTGGTCTCCACTTGGACACTGAGCCATTGACTGCAACTCTCCAGCCAATTCTGTGTCCAACGAATGGTCCATCCATGAAATTAATGTCCCTCTAATTTAGAGACAAAGATATTGTGCAGGACAGTGTCACCTGCATTTCACAAGTCCAGGTTGACAATATCAAGTGGTCTTCCCTTATCCACCAGGACTGTATCCCTTTTAACACTCTGGTCCTCTTACAACCCTCAAGTCTTTTAACAAAAGCACAATCCAGTTATAAAATTCTTTAATATTCTTTCTTCTTGGTTGAAGATAGTTTAAATATGTCCATGAATATATATCTACAAATACTAATACTTCAAAAATCCCCAACAAATACCAGTGCTTTATTGTAGTGCACTTTAAAATGGACTGCATTAATTGGAATTTCGAATGTAAACGGTATAGTTTAAACAAAAAAGGAAAACAGGTATAGTAGCGTACTTTGTTCATTTGCTGGAAACTGAAGTTATTCTAAGATATCTAGGTGACAAGCAGCTACAGTATCTTATCTTCCTTGTGTTAGAAAATAGAAAATCTTCAGAGTATAAAGGTGCCATTGATTTACCGATGTTGCTGTAGCATAGAAATGAAATATAACATCTATCAGGACCACAGACAGAATGTATGAAGGAAAGCAATGAAAAAAAATTAATAGAATGAGTGGTATTCATTTTTGGAGCAAATAAGTGGGATACATATTCTTCAGGCAGAGCATAAAAAATTTGAGCAATCATTTCATGTTAGAGAATAGCAAAAGAGATAGGTATGGGGGTAGGTATGATTTCACTATAAACACATTTGTTTCTACTAAGCAGTATCCACACAGCTGAAAGAACAAAACTAAGTGAAGAAAAACTGAAACCAGAACATTGAGCTTAAAAATAAGTCATATAAAATTAATTAGGCTATTAATAAGCATCCTTTTTCTTGGTTAAGTAATATTTTTAATCAATATTGGTAAATTATTTTAAGTTTCATTTCTGCAAACTTAGCCTACTTTTGTGTTTTGTTTTCATGACCAACTTTATTTCCAGTATTCCAAAGACAGGAAACTATTTATTTAAGTAATACTTAAATCTTAATTCAAAGTGATGTATCACACACCAAACTCTTTCATTCAGTCTCAGCAAGCACTTTCTTATCAGTAAAGGGAGACAAAAATCTCAGCTTATGTAATTCTGAATCTACATAGTTTGCTTTGTTTCACAAGTGGAGGAATGAGTGGTAGTCCTACAATTCTTTTACTATAGAACCAACACTAAATTATGCACATGGTTATAGGAAATTTTTCATATGGGTAATTAACACATGACTCACAGAAGTCCTTGGACACTGGCTTCCTTCCATTTCAAATGTTAAAAGCATAGAAGTAACTAACAGTTGATGATATGCAGCCATTAAGCCAGTTGAAAATGAAGATTTATTACTGCTGAGAATATGATATTGAAGGAGGAAGAAGAAGTAGAAGAATGAAAATTGCTGCTGGATTCTTTAGTGAAAAAAAGTGCATGTCTATTTCTCTTATCTAAGTGATTAATGGAAATAAATTATAAAATTAAATTAAAGATATATAATATGAAAATAACCTTAAAAGCTGACTAGATTTTGTTTCTACATAAGAAAATGAAAACAAAAAAAAAAAAAAGCAAAGCCATAAAGCCCCTCCTCCCTCCCCCTGGCCAAGATTTTTTCACTGAATTTAAGGAAATGCATATTTTTTTTCCATACAGTTTTCCAAAAATCAAGTTCTAAGGAATTCTTTGTATGAGAGGGACATAAAGACATCTATTACTACTAAGAAAAAATTACCTTTTTTTAAGTGTCTTGGAGACTGAAAAATAATGGAGTACTTGGTTAAAAAGTTGTCATATATTAAGGCATAGTATTTGAGGTAAAAATTGTGTGTGTTTAATATTTAGGGTAGGCACTTAATCCACCACTTTCACTGTCACAGCATGCTAAAAAAAAATAAAATATAAGAGGAAAATGAGTTTCTCTCTTTATTTAGAAGTTCTGGGTTGTTGGTTTTTTGTTGTTGTTGTTTCGGGGTTTGTTTGTTTGTTTGTTTGTTTGTTTTGTGGGGTTTTTTTGTCCAGTATTTATAAAAAATTTACAGGCATCAGTAAAGAAAAGTAAAAAACCACATTTTTAATGATGATACCCAAATACAGAACACTGCAAATACTTGAAGCAAATTCCTAAACATCCTCAGGGAAATAAAGTTGAAAACAGATATCTACTGAGTGTGAGGGGAAGAGATGGAGTCTTATCCTTCCTCTTAAAGGTCTACATTAAGAGGATTGCTTAATTCTATCAAATAATGACTTATTTCTGCACACAAAATTATCCAAACCTGAATAAAACCATCCTTTAAGATGCTTACCAAAGCAACAAATATTTACTCCCACCCCATGACCTTCAAGGAGCTTAAAGCCTTCAGGAATTTTTCTATACAAAATAATCAAGATAAATCTACCTACTGTTTGTAGGATTTAAGTTTGTCAAACAGAAATCTGCAAAAGGACTACCAGAATACATTATCCCATGTGCCCCACACCTTTCTGAGGGAAAATATTTATAACAACAGTGAGTTGGAAGTGGGAAGGTTGATTTTTAACCTTTTAACATGTCTTTGGACAGGGAAATGTCCCTTATATGCAGTCTAATGTTAGTAGAATACTTCCAATAAATCTTCTGAGGAGCAAAAAACAATTCCCACTGGAACTCTGGATATTCTGTCTCTTCATCACCACTGAAGTGTTGCCTCCTGGAAGGGCTGAGTAATTAAGAAACTGCTTGCCAGCTCAGTATGGTGTGGCAGCAGCTGTTTGCTCGCTCAGGTGAGAGAATTGAATTCTGGAGTGCTCTTGATTCACTTTCTCTGGCTTGCTCTTAATAGGGAAAGTCTATGTTTCATGATCTTCCCTCGGTTTTTCATCACTACCCTACACAGAGCTTCCCCCAAGAGAGTTCTGTTCACCTTTTCCTTCTTTGCTACAGACATTAGGTTGTTGGGGTATTGCAAAGTTTCAAAAAAAAAGAGTTAAAAGGGATTGGAGTAAGCCACTGGTTATCTTCTGATAGCTTAGAAACAAAATAGGTATTTTAGACCCTCTTTCTGGCCTTATTTTAATAAACTAAACAGAATATTTCCTTATTCCTAAATGTCTAAGCAAGCAAAAGAAAGTAAACATGGAAAGTGAGAGCAGTGAAGCATGAGTCTGCATGAAAGAGAATATATTCAGTTGCTAGCAGCAAGACATTTCATTTCAGCTTTGTAGGAGGTTTTTAGCTTGCAGAAAACATGAATTTAAAAGCTAGTTTCTGACTGGGGAAGGAATTTTGTTGAAATTTGAACCCTTGCAGATATTTATAAACTTAGACATTAGAACTGAAAAAAGCATGTTAGTATGAAATTGCCTTTAGGACTTTGAAGTCAAGTACCTGTTTTCATATCTTTTTTTCTCTATATTATTTTGATTTTCTCTTTTGTTTTGTAACACTCTCTGATTCTGTCCTTTCTCTTTTACTTCTATTTATCCTTGTAAAGCATATTTGTAATCGCTTTGATCTTAACCTCAGATCCCCTCATTTTCACTGAAGGAAGTCAGTGTCATCACTAGATGAATAATAAAATCACTAAATTAATAATAATAAAAAAAATTTAAAGGCATTAATTCTGCTTCCCAATTATATTCTAGTATATTGTTATATTGTTATATCACCTTTTGGTACTGGAAGCCTCAAGCAGCACATGTTTTTTGTTGTAGTATAAATTATACTTTTTCATACTGCAATTGTATATTCCACATTTACCTCCAAATTACTGTTTAATGAATTATATTGTTGGTGACATAATGTTTAAATAATCTTTTCCTTTTAGTATCATTTCCTTTTAGTAAACATTTCCCTGTATATGAGGCAAGCAGAACATCTTCAATGACAGTGTAGAATCTAATCAGTTTTTCTTGATATGACCACTATCCAAAATGATTTGCAGTCAACACAAAAAAGGGACTGAAGAGCAAATTTTTTTTTATTTTTACATTCGAATCGACTGTCAGCCCCTGCTTTTTGTCTTGTTTAGATGTGGTGCTTTAATAAAAAACCCTTTATCAATAAATTATAGCTTGAATTTTTATCTGGAAAAAATGAGGTTTGAGTTCACATAAATTTCATCCTAGAGAATGGACAAGCTTGCCTGCTTGTGTTTCCTTGTAGAGCTTTCCTGCTTGTTGGCTGCTGTGTTTGCCTGTTTTCCTCTCCTTTTTCCTATGGTTGTTGTTAAGTGGAAGGAGCTTTCTCCTACTATTTTACTAAATATTACTGATATTAATATTATTGATATTAATGTGACCATGATCACTTAGTGAAAGGGCTGGTAATTAAACTTCAAAAGCCATTCCAAAAGCATCATTCTCATCATCAAAAGTTTCCCAGGAAAACATTTTCCTACATTACTTTTACATTGTTCACCCAAAGAAGGATAAAATGACTGCATGCAATGTCTTGTAATAAACTAGCAATTTTGCTCTTCTATCTGCTTCCTTCATTATATGTCTCCTCTTTTATTTCTGCCTTCTCCCTCTATGTTCGTATTTTCCCTCCCATCACCTATTTCTTCTCTTTCCTATTTTACAAAAAGAAGAAGAACAGGACAGAGAGGAATGAAGTTGTCAGAAGCAAATGGATTTTGTGAAATAGCTGTTTTACAGTTCAGCAATGTTAAACAGAGACTGACTGTGTTGTACAGGAAAATTTAAGAACATCATTAATCCAAAATAGCTGGTTTTGACTAAAGGGTATTGTGTAATAATGTTCAGTACCTAAAATCCATTAGGTTTCATTCTTTTCCTTTCTACTTTCATCACTCCAGTACAATCATATTTCTGAGTTATCACAACTTTTTCATTGAAAACTTTCTTCATGGTTCAGAGACATACAGTTAAGGGTCAAGAAAATTTTCGAAAACATCCTGAAAGAGTCAGTTCAAAAACGATTTTGAAACAAAAGAATGAAAACTCCTGTGGTAATAAAGGAAAAGAACATTTAGGAAGTTTTCCTTGCTTGAGGGAGTCTACGCTGCATATTTTTATAAGTGTTTAAAGTGAAAAAAATCCTAATTTTTTTCACTTCTGCCTGGAGGAGAGCTGATTAGTTAATAATTAATTCTGAAAACCTTTCTGGCCCAGGAGAACTCTATATATTTGTGGGTTTCAGATGGCTAATGATGATGTCACTAGCAACTATTCTAAAAATGCTTAGTATATTGCTGCTGAAAACCAAAGAAAATGAGACACATACAAAAAAAAATAAAATAAAAATAAAATGCTACTGAGTAGTTTGCTTGAGAAAATGCATCCACATAAATACACTTCCAGGTTAAAATCTGACAAATGGAAAAGTCAAAGGAAGAATTCACACTGTAATAATCAGGTTTTTCACATCCTGGCACTGAAGAAATTGATCATTCTCCTTTCACTCCTCCACCCCCCTGTTATAGGAAGCAGTAGCCACTTCAAAAAGAATTAGCAGGAGTTCTGATCTCATTGAGCAAAATGTTGTTTTCAAAGCCACACCTTAAACCAATCTCCCAATCTCCTTATCCTCAGGCACATAGAGATCAAATTATATATATATGTGTATATATATATATATATATATATTTCACAGTCAGAAAGCCAGTCAGGGCCAAACAACATGCATCAGTCAGGTCAGCATTTCTCAGGAAAGAAAAGAAAGGATAAGCCTTAATTAAAAAAAAAAAAAAAAAAAAAAGAAATCCAAACTCAACAAAATGTCAACAAAATGCCAAACCAAGACAACAACCCAACCCAACCCAACCCAACCAGCCAAACAAACCAAAACCCAAACCAAACCAAAACAGCCACCAAACTAACCAAAATCAAAATTTATGACATTTCCTTTTCCTTTGTCCAGCACTGTAGTACAGGTGTAAGAACTGAAATCTTCGCCCAAATTCACACCAGAAGCTTCTTTGTTTCAATTAAACTAACTATTGAGCAAGAGCTCCTCCTAAACACCGATGTCAGAAGTTCATGTGGCCCAAAGGTTTTCCATGATGTTTGGATTACTGAAAAATGCATGTCATCACCAAGAAAAATCTGCATAAATATGTATAAATTTTCACATCTTAAACTATTGCAAGGAAAAACTTTAAAAAAGTACTTCATAAAGAGAGAAAAAAATTGACAAATGTGGGAGTTTTAGGTATGATTTTACTTAAAAATGTTTGGTTAGCCATTTATTTAGATTGTATTTTAACACTGGCAAAAGTCAATGCTTGACATTTTAATTTGTTTGTTTGTAGCTTTCGATCCATGTGGCATTTTGAAAAGGAGTAAAAGCATATTTTTGAGCCAAGATTGACTTTTAAGGGGTGGATTTTTTTCCTTTTTAAATAACAGTTTTAAAAAATATTGTGATTTAATTAACTAAGTCTGAGCCCTTATTTTTGCCTATGAATACTATTGCAGCAAATTAACTGAAGAAACAAGCTTTTTCTTAAAAAAACAAACTAAAACAGCAATTTCTGGTGCATCAGTTTCTACTGTAAAGGAGTTGATAGATAGAACAACAATTAGATAGAAGATAGAAGAATATGCAATTACATTTTCTTTTTAAAAAGAGGTTTTGGAATTATTCAGTTATTTATTTTATAGGTGTGTCTTTGAGATATTTTACAAGCTCAAGAAAGGCTGACAAAAGAGTGTGGAAAGGATTCTTCTAATCACTTTTGATGAATACTTGTTTTCATACCTATTAACTGAGCAATAAATGGGAGCTTGTTCACTTGCACAGTCATTGCTGGGGCTTGCAGGATCCAATGCTCTATATTTATAACTACCATTGAATTAATCATATACAATTCCTGTTCCAAAATTCCTCTTTAACTAGCAGAAGACTATTTGTGTCTGGATCATCATGTTCATTGAGCTGTCCTTTGTGTAATTTCACCCTGTAAATGTCAGTTTAGAATCAATTCCTTTGATTCTGTTTTGAAAGATTTCAGGATTAGGGAAACACACACTTAGTGCCACTTAGCTCTAGGCAATGGTGTCACAACTTGTGTGGGAACCAATTACAGCTAATTACAGTTTGACTAACCTTCTGTGCCATTAAAATTCTTGAAGACTCTCCCCAGTTCCTGCTCTATACTATCTATTATTTTTCTGATAATTTATCTGGTTTGTGAGAGTTTGCTGTTTTGGTTTGGTTTGTGGGTTTGTTTTGTTTTATTTTTTTTTCTTTTTACTTGGAATATTGTAACAACCAGAATAAAACAGAGACGTAGGAAATGAAGGAGAATCCAAAACAAATCCAGTACTAACAGTCTGCTAGTGACCCCACAGCAGGAGCCAAGTAGTTTCACCAGGTTTAAGGTATTCATATTCAACATTTACTTCAGTAACTGATTTTCTTTAGGTGACAATCAAAACCCACAGAAATAAAACCTTCAACACTGTGAAAAGGTTCTGGAGTAATATTGCCTTAGGGCAGCTCTGATCACCTCTGGGATACTAAACAGAGCACAACTGTGGTTCCCCAGTTACTTAAAGGAAAGAATTTTTTTCCAAGAAAAGGAAAAATACATGAATATGGGAACACATTCCAGGAATGTACTAGGAACTGAGTTATTGCAAAAAGCAATTAGATAGGCGAGGGTCCTAGAAATTTCAGTTATCAGGATCTGGGAAATATTTGGGAATATGATGGTGAAAAGGAGCTTGGGACAGTCCGATTGAGAAGAACCTAGAATAAATATGTGGAAGAAAATAAGGGAGTGAAGGAGGAGAAAAGGGA